>NC_137906.1:3477959-3679663 GCF_963455335.1 Martes martes
AGCAGCCCAAGGGTCTACTGACGGGTGGACAGGTAAGTGAAATGAGATGTGCACACACAGTGGGAGATTATCAGCCTAAAAAGGGAAGGAAATCCTGCCACCTGCTACAACATGGATGAACCCTGAGGACATTACGCTCCATGAAGTCAGTCAATCACACAAAGACAAATACTGCATGATTCCACCTACACCAAGTCCCCATGAAGTCCTAGTGAAGTCAAATTCATGGAAACAGAAGTGGAATGACAGCTGCCGGGGGCTGGGGGAGGAGGGAATGGGGGTTGCTGCTTGGTGGGTCCACAGGTTCAGTTCTGCAAGATGAAAGTGGTTTTGGAGACTGGTTGCACAACCATGTGAACTGCACCCTTAAAAGGGGGTAAGATGGTAAATTTTATGTATATTTTAACACACACACACACACAAACACACACGCACGCACACAAACTAACTGTCTGGATTCCCAGACACATTTTTAAAATCCAAATAAAATGTTTTCAAATAATGGGGAACGAGGCTAAGGAAGGTGAGCGGAAAAGACAACATAACCAGCAACAAGACTCGGGTCTCAGCAGAACCCAAACCAGCGCGCACCCAATCAAGAGACAAGATCAACATTCCTAAATTATCAAGAATGTCCTTCTAGTCCCTCTAGAGTCCTCTGGGTAATTCTTAAAATCTTTCAGGGGCATTATGAGTATACTCACATGGGCAGCACAGAAAGAGGCCGCGAGAGACTGGGTTGAGTCTGGGCCACAAAGCTGTGGAGAACAATGAATCCGTCCCCTGTCTGGGACCAGGTTCCATAGGCCCAAAGGGAACTAGGCCCCCTTAAAGCCACAGCCTCGGGGCCAAAGCTGCTTCTTCACTTGGCAAGCTTTAAACTCAAGGGGCTGTTTGCGCTTCTTCCCAAACCCAAAGTCAAAAACTCATCAGGTTCCTAACACTGGCCTCCCACAACCGTATCCTCCCCACACTAATGCGAATGGGGTCTGGCTGATGAAAGTCAAGGGCAGCCCTCTAGGTGCTGAAGTCATACAAGTTCTGCGTGTGTCAAAGTGCCAACCTTAGAAAAGACAGACCTAACCCGGCTAGACCTTGGCTAGGACGCAAGAACTTCTTCTTCCCAAAATGCCCTCAATCCCAGTTGTCTTTCAGGCTGCGAAGGGAAGATCCACAATCAGCCGTCAGCCCCGCACCTCCTCATTCATCAGCAGAGGGACTCCTCCCTTGATGGTTTTTCTTTCTTTCTTTTTTTTTTTTTTTAAAGGCTCTCTGGAATGAAAGCAGCTCCTCCGAGGGCATTCATAATTCCAGAAGCACAGCTGGGCCTCCAGGGCTCATCCCAGCTAGCGGGAGCCCGTGTTACATAAATCATGTTCCTGCCACTTCATGGCACTTTAGGAAATTACTGGCCAGTATTAACCTGGGCTAAATTGCTCAGAGAATTATCGAAAGCCATCTCATTGATGCCAGCAGTGTCAGCAAGAGGAGAATGAAGTCCACAGCCTTGAGCGTCTGGCCTTCTTAACGGGCCACCCAGCGGGTGACAGTGAGCAAGCATCTGGCTTTGGTGCTACAGCTTCAGAAGTTAAACAAATGAGACCAGACCCCACCCAACGTCAAAGGCTTCCAAAGTCAGGATGGAAATACACCCAGCTTTCAACTCTTCACGAAACCCTGTACGGACTCAATCCAGAACGCTCGCCGGGTACCTACCACGTCCAAGATACCACGCGGGGTGCCGCAAGGGCTCTCAGACTAGGAGGAACCCATCACGACTTAAGGCAGATTAGTTAAACGCACGAGCAGGGCGAAGCAGAACATGCAACCACATGCCCAGGGAGAAGTACAATAATGATGTTAGAAGAGCAGCTCGGCGTCGGGCGCTGTTCTGAGGAACATCACGCACACGAACTCACTTGAGAACCACGGCGACCCGAGGGGGTAGTCTTCCTAGCTCTGCCTCACGACTGAGCCAACAAAGCTGCAGAGCGCCCGGCAACGTGCCTGCGGCCGAACGGCCTCCACGGGCTCGGCCTGGGATCAAGCCCCAGGGTCTCAGTCTGGTGGGTCTGAAATACAACGGAGAGAGGCCATGGCCACTTGGTGTGCTCGGGGAAGAAGCCACAGAGAAGGAGGCATCGGAATGGGCCTCGAAGGACGAGGGGCTACTGTGACTACGGTAGATACAACCAAGGCTGCCCTGCGCGCTCGCTCTCACAAGACCCGTCCCTTACGAAGGGGTAAATGACGCCCACTCGGGCCGCGGCTGCCCCGGCTTCCGCCCCCGCAGCCTGCATTTGGGAGAAACTTGAAATCCCAAGAGCTGCAGGAATTCCGGCCCTCATCCCCAGCGGAGCCCCGAGGACGGGGCCCCTCAGCCCCCGGGCGCCTTCCTCTCGGCTCCCCGGCCCCGTGGAGGCATCACCCTGACGCACCGCTCAGTCGTGCGGAGGCAACGGAAGGATCCTGACGAAGGTTCACCCTAAACATTTTTAAACTGCCTTATTAAAAGGTGCGATGCAAGGATAAGGTTGCATTATTATTTTTAAGTTCAACCTTTGCAGTCACTCATTTAGAGGTGTGAAAATAAAGCTCGTGTTGCACTTCTCACTTCCCATATTTCCGCCTGATTAGCAGTCCTCGTCCCTGAGCTTTACCACGGAGGTGCGCGGCGGAACGGGCCCTGCGTCGTAATTTCACACCAACAAAAACGTATTTCTTATTCAGTGATGAGTGTTCCTGAGGCACGTGAGAGTAGAAATAGGCAATTCTCCTCACCTAAAACCAACCGGTTTACAGGACACAAGGGAAACTCAACGACCTTATGTAGGTATATGCTTCTGGAATAAATAAAAGTCTCTTTACTGTTGCTCCTTTTCTTTCTAAAATTTGGGAAGAGATTCAGTGTATACAGGATTTCTTAAATCCTATCCCAGAGCACTCTTTTAACATTATTTCAAAAGCTAGGCCTCTCCCACTGCTGGAGCTAGTTTACTGCCAGGAACCCATTATGTCACTAGACCTTATGAAATAAACGTTGTCTTGGACACTCGGTGTGAGGAGGATAAAAAGTTCTAGGAGTCATGCTTTGGAGATCTGTAAAGTCACTGCACACTTTTTTTTTTTTTTTAAGATTTTATTTTTAAGTAATCTCTATACCCAATGAGGGGCTTGAACTCACAACCCCAACATCAAGAGTCGCTACCAGCCAGGCGACCCTTCACTACACATTTTTAAAACCGCAAGGCCGGATGTAGAAATATCAGCTCTCCAGAAACAATGATGGGGGGACAGAAACTAGGAACGGAATCCCAGTCTCTTGTCTGGGCCCACGCTGGTAAGCCCCAGCAGCCACAGCCAGGACTTTGGGCCTCGCAGATAATGAGCACTGTTCACGTGACAGTGCCCTAGAAAGTAAAGGCCATACACGGCTCACACCTTTAGTGATTTCGTGTACCTCTCCACCTCAGGACCACGAACAGGGTCTAGCACATAGCAGGGACCCACAAAGGTGCTGAATGAATAAAAATCACTCCACCTACCATTTAAGAAAGACCCGAAATACAGCCAAAATTTTATCAAGACGGTCTCTACTGCATAGAGTCTGTAAAGATGCAACGGAAGACAGCAGGGCAAGAACAGAGGTAAGCCCCAAATATTGGTCTTAACCAGGTCTTTGCCTGGCCAAATTTCCAGCTGTAAGAGGAAAGAAGGCACTTTCAGGAGTTAATTACGGGTTTAAAGAATTTCCTCAGTATTCAGAGGGAGCCTACATCCCCCAACCTCCTATCTGACCTCAAATCCACGTCCCTCCACATTTTCTGTAAACAATTATCCCTTCCCCTCAGTCCCTGACCCTATACCTCCCCTGGATCAAGGAAATACACACAAATCACAGATGAAGCCAGTCTCACAACACGGCTAACAGGACCCAACTATGTAACACTAGCGCCGAAGGAAAGGCACCCTAATTCACTAACTCCAGAAGCAGTGACAAACAACAGACATCAACACCCCTCCACCCAAGGAGTGAGCAGTGTGTTTAATTCCAGTCACAGCCACGGTGGCCAGGCTAGACGTTATCTGACGAAGTCAGCGGATGTCACATTTATACAGCAACACGCCACCCAGGACGGCACAGAGGGTCCTGGCGAACCCAGCTAAGGACCCGACATGCCTCCCCTCTTCCCACGGCAAGGAGACAGACCAGTGGCCCAAGGGCATTTCCAGACAGCAGAAGCTCACGTTTGTCCCCCTTGCTTGCTACAGACTGTTTGATCCAGGGCCTCCAGCCGGTAACCCAACAGATTCGGGCCAGCAGAGGGGCAAGTAGAAAGCAACTCCCAGCATTACGCCACGGGTCAGCCAAAACTGAGTAAAAGGTTAGCAGAGCACTAGGAAAACTGACCTGATTCAAGTCTGTCTGCAGCCATCCTATGTGATAAATCATTTACATATTAGGTCAAATAACTTCAACTAAAGACGCATCAATTCAATTTTTTGAATCTCAGAACCTACTGTTCTATTGATATACAAGATTATGTTGGAGATAATTGATGGTCATGTATAAATATTTTCAAGGGGCAGCAACTCTTTACATAAAGGATTTAGGTTTCTCTGACCTCTATTAAGCCTCTCTGGAAAGCAGTGATTTATAGTAAACAGTTTAAATATATTAAGGGAGCCCCACTCTGTGGTCTGGAATTATGGCTCCCCTGTTCTCATTATAAAACAAAGCTTCATTTAAAAGAATTCATCCCCAGTGAAACTATTTTGCTAAGTTTTAATGTTAACTGTGTTTTTAATAGGAAAAGACACTTGTATTTTGGCCAGGTCTTTACTGTTTGTGTTCATATCATACGATGAAAAAGAATTAGCAAGTTCAAGGAGAAAGAACTGATTTTCACTGTCATTTTACTATTGAACATTTTTTCTTTCATTTATTAGGCAAAAAATCAAAATGCAAAATGTATGCCAAAATTAAAGCCTCTATTTGAATGTGCTCTTCTGTACAACAGAAAGGTAAAAAAATTGAAGTCATGAAGACTTAAGAGTCAGGTTCAGCTTCTAAAAGGTTTTCCAGTCTTTGAAATGGGTCCTTTGTGGGGGCGGGGGTAATAAAAAATGAGGTCTATACATGACACTTACCAAAAAAAGGGTCTTACTCAAAAGAACACCTGTTGACAGATGCCTAGGAGATTTAACTCCCCAAGGCACACATGCCGTGTTTGGGAGTGACATCAGATGCTTGAGAACTAGTCACAAATTAGCAAGGCATTTTGCAAAATCCTGTCCGTACCGGCTCCCAAGGCAGACACCTATGCAACCTTGGGCAAATTATCTAACCCGTGTGTGACTCAGCTTTCCTATCAGCAGAACTGACCTACCTCACAGGCTGTCGCGGGCATTAAATAAGCAGACACTTACAAGGTGTTTATTACATATTCAGTAAGTGTTCTCAGCATCCTAGTTATTATTATCCTCACTAGCAACTCCATTTTCCTTTTTTTTTTTTCCTTCTTTCCTAACATAAAGAGAAACCAGGCCCCAACTCCAAGCATTAGTGATAACGAGGGTAAACTGTTGGTCCAAAATGATCTAACAAGCCCATTTCCTACCCTAGCATATAGAGCTGCATGATCATCTCCTACCCTAAGGCACTGGTGAGAGCGCTCAGACGGCAGCTGAAGAAAAACTCTGCAACCTTAACAACAGAGGGACAACTTTAGGGACAACAAGGAGACTGGAAAACCCACGGGGGCTCTCAGCAAGTAATAAACATGTCAATATGCTTTTCCAAGCTCTTAAAAGAAACTCCTTGTTCTCCGGCTTCCCCCATACATTTTCACAGGACGGTGTCCTGGCCATTCTACTGGATCCAAGTTGGGAACCAGTGACAAGAGATTTGGTTTTATGTCTACTCCAGATTACCTGAAGAGGAGGGCAGAGACGCGACCTCAAACCGGTGTCGGACTGACCTAATAACTGTGCCCAAGTCAGAGAGGGAGCGGTGCAGTCGAGTCACGGATCCAAAACGTGGGAATGCAGCGCTGCGAAACCTGAAGGACACGCAACAGCAGAAACGAAACAAAGCAGGCCTGGGGTCAGCCTTCGTTACTCGCTAAGTGCTCCAGAGACAAACAAGGCCCAGGCTGTATCCGCACGAGACCCCCTTCTCCAAGTCCAGTACCTGGAGGGAAAGCCACTCTCAGGTTCAGCACCTCAAGGACCACAGCGGAACCAAGGGAGTCAAGCTATCTCCCAGCCGGCCCTGGGAGGCCAACATCCTCACTCTCCACGAACCCGATCAAAGACCACCTCCTCTATGCAGCCTTCACTGATAAGCCAGGCTTAGTCACACAGTGTCTTAAATACTCCCTGCTGCTCATTCAGACTTCTGTGGCATGCTTACCCCAGAGAATTCTAACTTAGTTTCTGTACTTCCCTGCCCTCCTCCACTGGAATTTGCAGAGAGGAAGCATGTATCTCCTTTTGATTAGTACATTTGCTGAATGAATGAATGACGAATGAACGGAAGAACAAACGAACATCACAGGCTTAGGGTTTAGTTGATTCACAGGGTGATGTGTGTATTTTGTGTCAAAATGATTGAAACCTACACTAAAGAAGGGAGGGGCATAAAGAAAATAAATTAGATTGTTTTTTAATAAACCGGAGGCAAACAATATGAGAAGACAGGTAAGGGAAAAACCCCACTAATCTCTGACTAATGGAATGTTAATAAAACGCACTGGAATAAAAATAAGGTATACAGCCCTGTGTCAACATCGCAGCAGAAGAGAGATTCAGCAGAAACACCCTGCGCATTACCCACTCCTCTCTCCAAATAAATCAAAGGGATCTAATCCAATTTCCAGAAAGGGTATATAAATGATAACTGACAACGCGGAATCTTGCGCGTCAGAGGGACCGGGCTGGTTATGTCAACAGAAAGGAAAGGGAAACCACAGCCTGTCTCGCCGGTAATTCCACCACACCAGAGCGGTCCCTACCTCTATCACCCACACGGCCTCCCTTCTCTGAAAGCCCTGTGCCCCCCAGAGAGGACTTCTTCCGGCCAGTCATGTCCCTTAATCCACTGAAATATAAGCTTCCTGAGAGCGGGGACTTGACTTTCAACAGCCCCGGCCCCCAGCCCAGGCTGACTTAGCTTCTGCGGCAGGAAAGCAGAGATGAGTGGGCAAGGGAGGGAGTGGGGCAGTACACGGAGAGGAGGGGAGAACTGCTCTTCTTCGGGAAAGACCTATATGTCTTTGTACAAGACTGCAGCAGTTCAAGCCCACCTTCCCCCATAATTTCGGATTTCTCATGAAAAACAAAACAAAGGTTTTTGAGGGGGTGTGGGGGAGGGTGGAGGGTGTTAATCAGCCCAGAGCCAATGCTGACTGGTCAAGCCAAGAACGAGGTGTATCTGCATTCACCTGTTCAACAGATGCATACCTTCTGTCCCACGACGTTCCAGGCACCAGCACTACGCACAGGAGAAGCAGCAGAAACCCAGGCTGGGCACAGATGTCAGCCCCGCCATCAACACCACTGAGGCGTCTATCTACCCCAAGTCCTGATCAAAACCCTCGTCACTAGCAAGTCAGCCCCGCATCGGGGCACAAAGTCCACTTCGGATTGGAATTATCCAAGACTAGGATATCAAAAACGGTGATGAACACGTAGGAGAGACAAGAAAGGACACGATGACGAAAGGTAAGAAGAAAACGACTGGAGTTTTCTGGCCTGGAGAACAAGGCTGATCTCATCAGAGGCTTCCGATACACAAAGGGCTTTTATGAGATAATCCTGAGCATTTCCACGGCTCTCCTTTCTTTCTGGGTAAGGCCTGTAATAGGCATTTCCTCCTATCGACTTCAGAGATGCCTTCCTCGAGTCAGAAGTGAACGCCAATATTTTGCTTGCTGGTATGTAAGCAAGGGCTTAGCATTCCTAAAACACAAATAGTAGTTTCCTCCTTCCTAGGCTTTAGCAGGCTGTCTGTAGGCATTTCTTTCCCACCCTATAATTTCTTCTCCGCCTTTGTTAAAACTATAAGCACATCTGCAAAGACTAAACGTGACACAGTAAATGACTGTCACTTCCTTTCCCCCCCATACTCAGCACCGTGACTACGGAAACCAGCCCCCTTCCCCAGCACCTGACACAGGGTTTCCATGGAAGCAGGTGGCCACCTCACTACCTACACTACCAGGCACGCATCCACGCAAGCCAGTGACCCTGACTCCACCAGCAGTGGAGAGAAAGCAGTAGCCGGCTGGGGGTTGGCCAACGTATGGTCTCTGTTCGCAAGGCTGGGTTCAATCATGAGGGTGCGTGCCACACAGCGACAACTATTAGTGAAATACGAGATCATTCATGTTTGTAGTTCAGCATCTCTCCGACCTCCAGCCTTTACTCCCCCTTCCCAAATGTCATCCCTCCAACTCCTGTCACAAGATGCCCAGTGATCTATTTTTTGATCCCACATGCCCGAAGTGTCCACCAAGTAAAAGGCAAAACTCTAGACTCATTCCCAAGCCCCACTGTACCCAATGCATCCACCTCACAAAACAGACAAACCGGTATTAATAATCAAGAGAGACAGACAAGGAATAGGGACGATATCCTGGACGAGGACTTCCCATGGTTCTCATCATAATGTTCTCTTTGTATCACCCCGAATGTCCCCATGGCAACAAATAGTAACAGTGAACTCATAAAATCAAATAGAAAAAAGCAGCCCAGGTTCAAGTGGGAACTCTTGCAATTATTTAGCTAAGCAAGACAATTCTTACGGCAAAGGAAATCACTTACTGGTGACATCTTCAGAGACCAGCTTCCCCACCCTGAGTCCAAGCTCCGTGCTTGATGAAGATGATTAGTTTTTCGTGGGGGTGACCGTTGTTTTAATTAAAGGTTACGCACCAGGAGAGCGATTACAGAGTCACCCCAAGATACCACAATCCTCCATTCCCCATCTCAGCTTTGGGCACTTGCCCTGCACACCATCTCTGCTATCGCTTTCCTAATCCACCACCTAGAAGACTGGATTTATAAGATGGGGGTAGCAGATTCTTGTTTTCTGTAAGACTACAGTCTCAAAACGGTCTGCTCCAATCCTCACCTCCCACAAACCACTTGACGAGGGACCCTGTCAAGTCACTTAACCTCCCTATGTCTCTAATCTCTCAGCTGAACAATTAATTGTGCTCCCTCATCTCATGGGAACGTTGAAAGAGATCACTATTAATAGACTAGTCCTTACAAAGTTATTTGCTAATGCAAAACCACTGCGTGAGGGCTGTGTCCTGGGGACCACAGGGAGGTGAACGGGAAGAGAAGATGTGGGGTCTGATGGAACCAAATTTAAATCCTGACCCTACAACTTCTCAGCGGCCAGGTGCCCTCAGGCAAGCGACATATCCTATAAACTTCAGTCTCTGTATTTACAAAATGGCAAAATATACCACCTTCCCCCCGTTGCTGTTGTGAGAGTCAGATGCACTAATGTATGTGCCAGTTCCTGGCACAAAGCAGGCACTCGAAGGTCAGGTTCCTTTACGCCTACAAAACCTTTTGCAACTCCTTGCCACTCACGCTGGCCGTGCCCTGGATGAGCCGCACACGGCCTCCGGCCCGAGACGCTGCAGCAGGCGTCCGTGTTCCCATCTCCAGTCTCATCACCGCCCATCCTTCATCATCCATCTTGCTCTGAGTAAGTGTGACCTTTGAAAATGCATCTCTCACACTATCCCCGGCTACTTAACATTCTCCAACAAATCCCTACATCCTACAGAGCTAAAGTCAAAAGCCTCATAGAGATAGAAAAGACCTTTCCCTACCTGGCACTCACTGACTTTAACCCCCACCTCCTGCAACCGTCCTTCGCTGCTCCTCCCACCGTCCCATGCTCGTCACCACCTCCCGGGGCCTCTGCACCTGCCGCCTGCTGTTCCCATCCTTCTCCGCCGCGTGAGCCCCTCTGCCCACACCGTGCTGGAGTTTGGACCCAGAGGCCATGGGGAGGCGCTTGGCATTCTGTCTTTCCACAACCTCTTTTCTTTTTTTAAAAGATGTAATTTTTTTTCATTTAAGAGAGAGAGAGAGAGCGCGCTCGCCCGTGAGTGAGAGTAGGGGGAGGGGCAGAGGGAGAGGGAGAGCGACTCCCCAAGCAGACTCCCCGCTGAGCACGGCCCACACAGGACTCAGTCCCAGGACCCTGAGATCATGACCCGAGCCAAGATCGAGTCGCCCGTTCACTTAACCCCCGGAGCTGCCCCGGCGCCCCCAAGCCTCCTCTTCTGCGTTAGCCCCCGTGAGGTTACCCAAGGAGGAAAAGGAGCACAAGGGAGCTCTGCGTGCGACAGCGCAGCAGCGGCAGGAAGCCAGACAGACCCAACTCTGTCTTCCGAAAGGTCACCGGGAAGGATGTCACAGCTGAGGCAAAGGAAGAACGAGGCCCTGTTAGGCGGCAGGTGAACAGTAGAAACCCGTCCGGGGCACGCAAAGGCTCCTCACCAGCTCGCTTGCAGTCCCCACGCCCGGCCCGCAGGTCCGAGAGCCTGAGCGCGGGGACGCCGGCCAGCTCTGCAGAGACCCGGGGGCGCGGCTACCCCACCTTCTGGACACGAGCCCCAGCGGCTCCGGGATGCAGACAAACCCTCCCTGCCTTAGAGGTATTTCCTGAGCCTTAACATTTGGCAAAGCACCACAACTGACTTTGGGATAAACACCGCTGCCAGCTCACAGCGATGAAAACACCACCCCACGGCTCTGCAGCCCCCGCTCCTCACGGAGGCCTTCCACAAACACCACCGTATCGAGCCCTCACAGCATCCCGAGTTACCAGCACCCCCATTTTCTGGCGGAGAAAACAGCTTTAGAAAAACAAGCTGATGCCCCCGTAGCCGAAGGAGCACCGCGAGCTCCTCCCTGGACCCACCAACGCTCTTGCCCTCCTAACTGTCCAGCCAAGGAGCCCCCGAGCAGGAGAACGGCTCAGACTCTCTAGAACTTGGCGGCTTCCTGAATCACGGCTCTGATCCCTCTCCCTGAGCACAACAACAAACAAGCAAAACACAGGTCAACGGGAACAATTTCCACCTCATTGGCACAAGGTATGAAACTGTCCACGTTCCATCCAGACGCACCATACACAGAATGCAGGAGAGCGAGCGAGGCATTCCCTGCGAAGACGTGGGAGGAAACCCCCCTTGCAGCATTTCTTACGTGCCAGACACTGTGCTCCACAACCTCCCGTCACACGACCACACTTACTTTTTCCAGTCGTGAGGCAGCAACGACCATCCCCATCTCAGAAGATAAAAAGTGAGGCTGCAAGAGGCTAACTTGACCTACGCCATTCAATGGAGCCAATATCTAAACCCTAGATATTTTGTTTCTTTTTTTTTTTTAAGGAAAGTACCCCGAACACGAGGATTGAACCCACAACCCCAAGATCAAGAGTTGTATGATGTACTGACTGAGTCAACGGGTGCACCATCAACTCCAGATACTTTTTTTTTTTTTAAAGATTTTATTTATTTATTTGACAGAAAGAGATCACAAGTAGGCAGAGAGGCAGGCAGAGAGAGAGGAGGAAGCAGGCTCCATGCTGAGCAGAGAGCCTGATGCGGGGCTCGATCCCAGGACCCTGGGATCATGACCTGAGCTGAAGGCAGAGGCTTTAACCCAGTGAGCCACCCAGGTGCCCCAACTCCAGATACTTCTAAACTCCGGGCGATACACAGTCTTTGGTCAGGAAACGTGAGAAAGGTACAGTGCAGACACACAATTATTAGTATCACCTGAAACACACACACAGCCGGAGCTCCAGCCTGCAGCACACCGCAAATCCAAAATGCTCAGCTCCATTTCCGATTTCCCCTGTTCCCCTCCATCAGTGATCCTGAGAAATTTATATCAGTCTCTTAGCTCTTTTCTCATTGATAAAGGACGCTTTCCTCCTAAAAGTCATATTTTTCAGTAAGTGACCTGAAGGACTAGAGAGCAAAAGAACTCTTATGAAATTGACAATTTTCCATCCTCTCAAAGATTAATTCACTATAGTTACCCACAATGTCACAATTTCAAAAACCCATTTTTTAACCCAACAATTATCCTGATCAAAATAAGTCTCACACAAGATTCTGACCTTAAATACGGAGTGTACGCAGCATTGATTAAAAGCCTTAAACGTATCCTTTATTGGCAAACACATTCAGGGACAGTTATTCATGGCATCTGGTTCAGAAATTAGATACAGAGTTAGCTGTAGATTGATTAGTGCTTAGTATAAAGAAGAAAAAGACTAATTCCTGTATTATTCCTGGCTCGGCAAGCGACAGCCTTGGCTCGGGTCCATGACAAGGGGCCCGGAGAGACTCCAGGCCCCATCTGCACCGCAGGAAGTGTGGGCAAGCCGAAGCAGTGTTCTGACAAGTCGTGCTTCCTCCCCCCGGGGAGACGGAGCACCTCTGCAGAGAGCAGGGCCCAGCCCGGCCTGCTCGCTCTCTCAGCCGTCAAGCATCCCACTCCTGCTGGAGAACACACTCTGAGCGCCAGGGCCACCCTGGCTAAACTCAGAGAAAAGGCTTCTTAGCCAGCTCTGGGGCCCTGCCTGAGCATCGGAGGAGGAGGAACTGGGGCACACAATTGAAGAAAGGGCCAGAGAGGTAATGAGGCCAGCCAGCTCCTGTGCTGATCGAAGACACAGTAATATTTAACTTCCAGTGAGGACTTCCTCACCGTGGGGCGCTGGCACAAAAACTGTTTTAAAGAACACATTTAATCCATGCAGCTCCATTAGATAGAGAAGTTCTACGTCACCATTCTTGAAACAAGGTGAGAGCGACACAGAAAGGCTAACAAGTAGCTCCGAGGTCACATCCAGCCACTCAGTGGTGGACACAGGGTTCAGAGAGGAAGTCTGGGTTCAGACTCTGGTCTCCTAAACGCCGTACCGTACCTCTTCGAGATGGCACGCGGCTGTACACATGCCGCAGACTGAGCAAGCGCCTGTGCTGTCTATCTCCACGTCTCTAGAAAAGGTCTGTACGCCGAGAACCAGTGCTGCGGGTTTGCCCACTAATGAGTCAAGGCCTGGGGTTTGGACAAGCCCTCCAACTTCTCACCCACTGCCCTCCAAGAAAACTTCACGTGTGCCTGAGAATCACTTCCCGTTTTTCTGGTGATTTTTAGTTAGTAAACCTTCAAAAACGATGTGCAATTCATTTTTCTAAACAAAAGTTCTGCCTGTGCTGCTTGCCAGCATCCGTGCTTCTCATTTTCCAGTGCTCCTCCCGTCCTGTTCGTTACAGGGGAACAGGAGCAGGTTCTGAAGACCGGAAGCACCGGTTTCTATCTCAGCCCACTCTCTAATGTCTGGGTGACCCTCGACAAGTGAGTACCACAATTCCCCAACACTCTGTCCTCCCTGATCTGTACAATGGAGATAGGACCAGCGGCCTGTGCGGACTGCTCCGTGCAATGATGCTGGTGGGAAGCACGGGGCTCACGATCGTCAACTGACAGTCGTCACACCCCCTGTGCCTTCTCACTTGGGTCAGACCCACCTCCGGTCTGAACACCAGGAGCCCCAGGAGCCGGCACCTCGGATCCTGGCAGCTCCCCGCCCACTTCTCCACACAGTCACACACAAACCAAGGGCAGGCGTTTACAAGCGTTTACTTCTGTGTCGGCCAGTCTTAAATTTGAGCCTCATCGTGAACAGTGAGAAAACAAGTGAACGCACGTAATGTCCTACAAAGGCTACACACACATAGGGGTGACTGTCCCAACCCGAACATCCGCAAGGATTCAGCTCCCTGGTCACCTCCTCCGCCATCCCCAGGCCCTGCATTCCAGACGGCCCAGCTCAGAGAATCAGATGTGGGCCTTTCCTCCTTCGCAGCTCTCCTGCCTCCTCCGCTCCGGCCTGTAATGCCAGGGTGGTTTTCTAAACAAATGAGAATGGCACTCAAGAAGCAAAATGAATTCACTTAGCTCTATACTCCCCTCTCCTTGCTGTTATTTATTTTTGTGTGTTTCACTAGAAGCAACATTTGTCAACATGGCAGCCGAGAAGCCGCAAGCCAGGGAGAACTGTTTCTGTATAAAACAAATAATGCAGGCAGTGAGGAGTAGTTTTGAATAAAGTTGCCATATGAACGGCCGGAAAGTGCAAAATGGCGAGCCCTGGCGTGGGTCGCGGCAGCTGCTTCGACGCTGGAAGAAACAAGTACTTGGGGCGGGGAGTGGGGGGGTGGGGTGGGGGAACTACACTGGCTATTTACAGAGAAATTTGAAGAATTTCCATCACATGATCCACAACAGCAAAACTGGCACAGCCTACAACCAAAAGGAAGGGGGGAAAGGTGGGGTCTTCAAGAACTATGGGGAAGGGCGCGGGGCTGAGAAGGTTCTAACATTGTGGTGATGGCTGCACATACTTGGGAAAATACACTAAGAGCCACTGAATTGCACACTTTATTTTAAAGATTTTATTTACTTATATGACAGAGAGAGATACAGCGAGAAGGATCACAAGCAGGGGGAGTAGGGATTGGGGGGGAAGCAGGCTCCCCCCGAGCAGGGACCCTGATGTGGGGCTTGATCCCAGGACCCTGGGATCATGACCTGAGCCAAAGGCAGACGCTTAATGACTGAGCCACCCAGGCACCCCTGAACTGCACACTTTAAACGGGTGGATTGTACTGTGTGTGACGAAGGTCTCTTACAACTGCTTAAAGGAAGGGGAGCAGTGGCTTCATAGGAACGTAAGCAGGTAAAGAGGAAATGGAGTCCACAAGCCTCGCCACTACGTACTCAGCCCAGCGCGAGACGCTGCACACGCCGACTCATTCAGTCCCGGCCACCAACTCTTCAGACGGCCTTCCCAGGTGCAGGTGTGGAGACGGGCTCAGACACGTCCGCGGGGACCCTGCTTCAGGTCCGGTGTCTGTCACCAAGGCCCACACTCTTCCCACCTCCCCCCACGGCCTTCCGAGTCACACGATCACATCACTAAGAAACAAGGTACTGAGGCCATATTGGTGATTTTTTTCCCCAGTGACTTCAACTTCTCCACAAGCGAACTGTTTTGGAGAAACTAACCCTGAGACGAGAGCTCTCGGATGTGCTCACCTCTTCCCTCCACTCCTCAGAAGGCGCCAAGAACAGCCCGCTGTTTCCGATGAACCTGACTTACTCTACATACGGTGTTGTCCTTGGGGACGCCCAGGACGGCCGAGGCCGCCTGTCTGGCCCAAATTCAGTCTTGTACTTCAGTAGCGATTCGTCTCCTGCCCCCGCAGTCACCGAGCACTCCCGGTAGGTGTGTAGGTACCACCCAGGATCCAGCATCTCCTTCGACGCCTGCTCAGGTGACTGGGTAAAGGCGGCACCAAGGGGAGCCTCACCAGGCCCTGCCAGCACACAAGGAGAAGGAGGAGGAAAGTTCCAGGGCTTTGTTAAAGCTTCGTCCATCTATGGCTTTTTCAAATTTTATAACCGGGTTCTCAAAACACGACGTCTGTCACACATCTGATCCATGGGTAACTGAGATTTTTATGACAGTAATAATGATTAACATTTTATCTTTCATGTGACTTCTAACTTTTGCAAACCACCAGACTACACTAGCCTTTTAAAAAATTACAGAGGTGGTCTCCCCACGTATCTACCTTCCCACTGACTTTATTCCTCTGTGCAGATGCCTTATCTAGGAAAGTGTGTGAACCTGCGTGTGTGTGTGTGCGCGCGTGTGTGTGTGTGTGTGTGTGTGTGAGAGAGAGAGAGAGAGAGAGAGAGAACTTTCCTGAGATAAGGAATCTAAAACCCCAAGCAGACAAGGCTGTTTTTAAAGGGAACACGATCTCTTCTTGTTGACAAGAACCCTGTCCACCATTCAATACCTCAAATTTCGTAGTAAGAAAAGTCAATTCTCCTAGAAGAAAGAAAGAAAGAAAGAGGAAGACAGAAGAAAAGCCAATTCTTACAAGGAATAAAGAAAAATGCCAAAATACATTCTATTTACATGGGATTTTGCTTTGAAATCTTTTTAATTAAGACAGAAATCAAAAATGCTAAAGAGTCCAATACTCTATTTAATACAGAAACCCTGTAAAGTCTGCTTGCTTTGTCCCCATTTTACAGATGGAAAAAGTGGCCTAACAGAGACTTCACCAAATTCTCTCACTTTCTCCCTGTTTCTCTCTCTCTCACACACACGCATGCACGCACGCAAGCACACACGCACGCACACACACACCCACACACCCACACATTAAATGGCAGGCCTCCCAGCTCCGGACCTCAATCTGTTAAGAGTCAACCTACTACTGCAAGGCAGCACACACTGTGGTATATCTCAGCTGAGAAGCCAGAGACACCTCGAATTTAAACCCATTTGGCACTTACAAGTTGCATTATTTTGAGTAAGCAACTTCCCCATGCACTTCCCCAATAGAACCGGTAACACCCTGCAGGTCATCCTGAAAACAAAACAAGACCGTGTGTATAATGCCCACAGTCCAGAGCTTACATTCAGCAAATTCTTTATGTTTTATTGACATCACATCATTTTACACTTATATACTATATTACAACAGCCAGCCGTTACGGAGAAATTACTATGTGCAATGCACGATTCTAAATGCTCCGACCAAGGTCATAACACAATGGCACAGCTGGGATTCAAACCCAGGCAAGTGTGGCTCAGAGCCAAGGCTTCTGGCTTGGCTCATGAGTACAGAAAGTTAACTTTGCAGATAACAGGCGCAGCTCCCATTCACTAGAGCAATGGGTCTCAAGGTGTGGGCCTTGAACTGGAACTAGCAACACTGGCCTCACGTGGGAACAGGAAGCTATAAAGAATGCAAATTCCTGGGCCTGGCCTCTAACCTCCTAAATCAGAAGCTCTGGGGTGGGGCCAGGCACTCCCTGTGTCAGCAAGTGTGTCTCAGTGACCCGGAAGACCTGAACACAGAGACTGCGGGCCCCAATAATACATATACTCCGGTTTCTGGCCCAGACAAAGAATCTAGAGGAAGCCCAAACACAAAACTGCCAACAATGCCAGGTTCTGCTGTCCAGCTCTAGCTGCTTTTCGACCACCAGCCCTCTTCCTTCAGCTGCTAAGGCACCAACTTACAATGGTTGGAACTGGTGTCCCACCTCCATCATCTGAAAATGAGTGTTTACCCCCTAAATTCCATTCCCAATGTAGAAGTCAGAGTCTACTTAACACAGGCCCATTAGGGCTCCCCCTCCCTCTCAGAAAAAGCCGGAGTCCCCAAAGTGCCTACGAGGCCGGATACCATCCAGCCTCATCCTGCTGCCAGTCTCTCCCCGGATTCTTCTCCTGTCCCTGTCTGTCCGCCCCCCACCTCCCACTCTGCATCGGCCACGCTGGAATCCTTGCTGCTCGTCAGACATGGCAAGTGGTACCCACTGAAGATACTTACACATCAGTTTAGAGAGCCCTTCCCTAACCCCATGCTTCCATCCCAGGGATGGCGCATTAACTGACGTTGTTTTTGTCTTTTTATTTCCAGGAACACACCAGGGCAACACAACTTCCAAATCTACACAGAATACTTAAAATCCTATGTCTCTGGAAGAAATGTCATGTACCATGCAAACGGCAAGATTACTTTTTCTAAGCCCACACAAATATTACTTCCCCCGAATGTAGTTTCTAATTTACAGCTCCAAAATATAATCTATATTGGAATTTGCATAAAACTCAACAGACCTGCAGCAAGATATTAAATTTTAAATTTGCATGCAAGAATGACCAAGTAATATTAGTCTAGCCAAGGAGATCGTGTCTGTAAACTTGAGAGCTTGCAGATGTAATGAGAAGAAAAATTGTACACTTCAATGAAAGCAAGTTGATTAAAATGCTCTGATGCAGTTGTAACAGTGCAAGGCAGGCAAGGGGCATTTCAAATTTCATAACCTGGGCTCTGATAACACGAGATAAGATTCACCGCTCCAGAAGAGGGCAACGGAGCATCCACTCCATCTGTAAACAGAACAGGTGACAAAGGTAAACAGCCTAAGCGTCTGAGCGCCCCTAATCCCGCCCTCCATTCCCTGAAGAGCCCTTGGATCGAGGAGACACATAACCCACGGGGGCTGAACGCAACAGCATCATGGTAACGTCACTAATGTCACAAGCGGTACAGCCTGAACTACGCACTGTAGATGCATGGGGCTGTTGTTTTGTTTTGTTATGAAGAGTCAGAGTGGCTTCTTGTCGGGAACTCGGAAATGTCAAGGTGAACTGCTCAATGCTTTCTTCTCAAACAACCGAGGTACGGGATGAAGCAGCAGAGATGTTTAAGAAGTAGGCCTCCGGGGGCCCACAACGCCGCTGTCAAGGTAGCCGAAGGCAGCGCAGCACTTTGCAAAGGATGTTCTGTGGAAGACCGTGTGTGTTCAACGGGTAGAGCCAAGAAGAGACCCGGGAGCTTCTGAGGAACTTGTTTACGCTGTTTTAGTCTTTTTTCGTATTTTATGGGGGTGGGGGAGCAACAGGTTGTGTCCAAGAATCCTTGTACTCTGAAAGTGTGGAAATCACTGGTCTAATGGATTCTGACGGGAAGTCAGGAGATGAATCATCAAATGCTAATCCACGTATGGTCTCTTGCTGGCCATATGACCTTGGTCTACTCTCCCTCTCCAAGCCCCCATCATCAATAAACTCTACTCCCAGGTATTTACTTAAAAGAGATGAAAACATAGCTTTAAAATGAATAGCATAGAAATGTTCATAGCAGCTTTATTCATAATAGCCATAAACTGAGAATAACCCAAAATTCCATCAACAGGAGAATGATTAAACACACTGTAGGACATCCACATGATAGGACAGCACACGGCAATGACAGGGACCAGACTCCTGACACCCACCAACAACATGGATCAACCTCAAGATAACTGTGCTGAGGGAGAGAAGCCAGGCATAAAAGAGTATGTGATATATAATTCTATTTCAATAAAATTCTAAAAAAGAGAAACTACTCTGCGGTGATAGGAAGCAGATTCGTGGTTGCCCGGGGCCAGGTGTAAGAATGGGGCACTGACTGGGAAAGAGACCAGGGAATTTGGGGGGTGACAGAAATGTTCTAATCTTGATGATGGTGGTAATTACAGTTCTACGCTCACAGAACTGCTGTATACTTAAAATGGAGGCATTTTATTGCATGTAAAATAAGGTTGAACAAATGTATGTCCTCCCTAACCCATGAGTGTTATTAAGCAACAAATGAGATAAGTGATATGGGGAAGCTTAATACACAGGCACAGGGCATTAAACAGGTAAAGGACAAAGCCATTAGCAAACAACACATTTTTCATTCCAGGAGCCAAGAGTACGGTGCAGAGGGCAGCCCTGCTTATTAACAATGATGAGAAAGAAAGTACCGGCAATTCCTATGTGCCAGGCACTTAGGATCTTTACATGCATCAACTCATCTAACCCTCACAACAACCCCGTGAGGAAGGTATTATTATTTCCGTGTTACAGATGAGGCAACAGAGGCTCTGAGGGTCAAGTACGTTGCTCAAAGCCAGAAGAAAACACTAGATCAGTGAAAGAGTCTTACAGGTAGCAAAGTACTGAGCCTGGAAAGCCTGGAAAGCCACCTAAAGACAAAAAGTGCCACCTCCAAGCCAGAGCCACCTTCCCTGTTGGCAGAGGACAAGGTAAGTGACACAGCAGACACTCACTCGCTCCTTCTTCTCATGGATTTGGAGAACAAATGAAGACAGAGACACCAGAGCAGAGAAAGGAAAGTTGATAACATCTGTACGTAGGTCATAAAAGGCAACACACAGGGCGCCTGGGTGGCTCAGTGGGTTAAGCCTCTGTTTTCGACTCAGGTCATGATCTTGGGGTCCTGGGATCAAACCCCGAATCAGGCTCTCTGCTCAGCGGGGAGCCTGCTTCCCCCTCTCTCTCTGCTTGCCTCCCCCTCTCTCTCTGCCTGCCTTTCCGCCTACTTGTGAACTCTCTGTCAAATAAATAAATAAAATCTAAAAAAAAAAATAAAACAACTTGTAAAAGGCAGCACATAATTGGCAGAATTAACTACCTACCATGTGAGGCTTTACTGAGTTTTTTTGGTTTTTGTTTTTTTAAAGATTTTTACTTATTTATTTGACAGACAGAGATCACAAGTAGGCAGAGAGGCAGGCAGAGAGAGAGGAAGGGAAGCAGGCTCCCCTGCCGAGCAGAGAGCCCGATGCGGGGCTCGAACCTAGGACCCTGGGATCATGACCCGAGCAGAAGGCAGAGGCTTTAACCCACTGAGCCACCCAGGCGCCCCGGCTTTACTGAGTTTTTAAAAGTATTCTCATCCAACCAGCAACCCTGAGAAACAGCATTATGTTAACCATTTTATTCATGAAGAAACCAAGTCTCAGGTCAGATAACCTGCAAAGGGCATATATAACAAGCAAGGGATAGAACCCACAGTTGAGCCAAAGTCTGGGTTATCTTCAAAGCTAGTAATGTCGTGTACATTTACTCCCATCCCAACCTCAGTGAAATCAGTGTTCCAAGAAAATAACGGAAAAAGCAACAAAAGTATGGACATCAAACTAAACCTAAACTGTCTCCAACTGTTGCACTATTTTTCTGAGCGTGTAATGGCCGAAGTTATTTAATGAGCAAACGCGCCAGGCACAGTAGTAAGGTGTTCCAGGTACCAACGCAAGTCGTCCCCACAGCAGTTTAAAAAGGTGGAAAGAAAAAAACAACTTTCTACCTAGAATCAGAGAGAGGCCAAACTATCTTTCGAAATGAAAGGCAAAATAAAGACAGATAAATAAAAAAAAAGAGCATTTACTAATAGACATTCTTAAAGGAAATTAAATGAATTATGAACAAAGAAATTGGTAAACATAAAGGCAAATCTAAAATACCATCTGTAGAAAGGATAATAATGTCTCGTTTGTATGTTTACAAAAGGGCAAAACTAAAACATTGGACTTGGTTGCAGGGAGGGAGGTGCTCAGACTTGAAGCCGGGTCACCCGCATCTCCCAGGGGGTTAAAACGGACTGACTCAGACTTAAAGTCTACCCAGTTTCATTTCAAGGGTTACTACCCAAAGAATACAATGTACATCCTCAAAACCAAATGGGGTGGGGGAGGAGTAAAGTGGAATGAGAAGAACAAGGGGAAAACGGTGGTTCCAGGACAAGCCAAGAATCCCAGGCCGCATGTAAGACACCGCTGGGGCGCCGCAGGGAACCAAACCTGAGCCCTTCTGGAACAGGCCTGAGCTCCTCTCTTCTCAAAGCACCTGGAGACAAGATTCAGGTCCTCAGTGGATCACAGGGATGAGAAAGCACCAGCAGAAGCCACGCGTTCATACACGGGCCTCTCTCTGGCCTCTAAGCGGGAAACCTTTCCAAGCAGGTTGGCAAGTCAAAGAAATGGTCCCTAGACTCAGAATCCTCTGTAGCTGTAACTATCCAAGCCCATCACTATTTTTAAGTCTGGCGAAACCTCAATGGTCTCCACGCAAGAGCCCTCTCTTCCGCACACCCCAGGAGCAGGGGTGACCTCACACCCAGACTCTCTGCATCAGTCCCCCACTGAACACAGTTTTACTTCAACTCTGTTTTTGTCAAGAATCTTTAATTATGTTTCACAATTGTGCCTTCCTTTCTTTCAGTTGCCTAAAATTTCAACGGCAGGGCCTCAGAAGTAGATTAAATAAAGATAAGCGCTTGTCAGTCAGAGCTGGTTTCTCTCCCCCGCCTCCTCTGGTGACGAGCTCCAAATGCTGCCAATCAAGAAAAATCATGCGCATCAGCTGTCATTCTTTCCTGTCTAAATGATGCTGGTCAGACTTCATTAGAAACAGTGTCCTGATCAAAAGCTACAGCCAATCATGTCCACAGAACATCCAAGCAGCAGCTGGTCTCGTCTGGCTGGTGTCGGGCACAATTCCCGTCCCTGGAGGATGCAAGCAGGGTCAGCCACACCTCCCCAGGGCCAAAAGAAAGGGCAGCTGGTGGTGTCTCTGGCACATTTCAGGTTGCTCTAAACTACGCGTCTTCTGTCGATTTTCCTCCCACCTCACCGGCCCATTAAAGGTCGTCTCAGACTTTACGCAGGCTTCCTCGCCATGAAGACGCCCGGGAGCTCGGCGGCCGTCCCGTTCGGGAGCTGGTTAAGCTGCGTATTTGTTTCTGATCTCGGAACAGCAGGTTCAGCCCGCCCCCTACACACACACCCCCGCCACCACGCCACACACCACCGCGGCATCCACAGGCTCTCAAAACAGGCCACATACACTCCATCAAGTAAATACTAAAGAATCAGCAAAATCTGAAAGCAAAAGCCTCAAAGATCCAGTTCTTTCCACACAAATGCTGACCTCCAACTGTGCTGACATCACATGGTTGGTAAGAACATTTGTTCAAGTGGAAGTAGCGGATGGGGGATGAAAGAAATGTAGCCCCTGACGCACTTAAAGAAATAGTACGATAAAGACCAGGTAGAAACTCGCTTAAGGGTTCGGGGTTATTGTTTGGGTATTTTGTTTTGTTGGATCTTGCAAACTCTTTACTTTTTGGTCGGACTATCCTGTCGGACCCAAGGTAGAGTGAGAAAGCTCTACAGCCAGGATTCTCCACACCAGTGACACTCGGAAGCCCCACACATGTGCATCTCCATCAGGAACCTGGCTGTGTCCATGTGCAGATGTGCAATGAATCAGAGGTGGGCAGTCCACACAAGGAGCATTTTCCTGGGTTCAGAGTGAATCAGAAGTTCGGTTATTAGTAACAGAAGTGGTTTTTTAAATGTATGATTTCATCCTAATTAAAACTAATGGGGGAGAGAATTTGCATTTAGTTGCCTAGTAAATAGCTCTGTTATTCTACTTTTCATATCCGAAGGGTATTAGCAAGACAAGGTGTTCAGGGCAGGAGGAGAGAGGTCAAGTTGGTAGGATGCTGTCCCACGTACTCTCATTACACTCCCCCTATCCAAGATCAGAAACTTGGTTTTATACCATTCTGCTTTCACTTGATGCTTTTTAACAACCTTCACCCATCCAACACCCCCAGGCCAGAACCTAACACCACGTTCCATCTTAGAAAGCTTAACAGTCCAGCGCACCTAACAAAACCACCCAGGGACACCAGAGAGCATCTTGCACGCACATTAATGACTGCAGGATATCTGATTAGGAGAATGCAAAGTAAGAAGCCATTAATAGCAGCCCTCGTCGCCCTCCTCCACACTGATTACCAAAAGAACAGCAGCAGCTGAGTCACAGCTAAAGCCTATTCACAGGAGACCTGGCGCGACAAAGAGGATAAGAACCCTTAGAGTAGCGCTCCTCGAGGGAAGCTGCTCTAAGTCATTTTGATTCTGGCGTCAATCGTGCCTGCCACAAACCAATAAGCACGTATCACACAGGCAAGGACTGGATTCCACTCCTTCCCTCGCTGCCGGGGCTCAGCATAGTACCCGGCATACTTAATGGCCCTGCCAAGCAAACCGCTCTTTGCAAGGCCTCCAGAGGGACTCCTAGCGTCCAGAGACCCACGGGCTTAAATGTTTACCCTAAGAGCACAAGCAACATCAGCCTTGGGATGGAACCTCAGAGCCTCAGGGCAGCCAACTTTCGTGCTCTCAGAAAAGCAGACCAACCACATCAGTCTGAACAAATGTTTTACGCCCTCTGTGCCTCAGTTTACCTGCAGCATACCTGTCCCCTGGGGTTACTGTGGAAATCAGATGAATTAATTCACACAGAGCACTATAAAATATTGCCTAACGGCATGTCTGTGTGCTCTTGTCTCTCCCATTCCCACTACCTCCCTCCCATCTCCCTTCCTCTCTTTCCAGATATGAAGGAGAGAGCAGGAGGAGGTGGTGAGACGGAGGCGGGAGGAGAAGAAAAGCTGGATCTAAGACAGTTGTCGCTTAGATATACAGACAAAGAGCCTGAGTCCCCTGCAATGAAACTGACCCGTTCCAAATCTGTAGGTCTCTCCCCCTTTCAAAGCCATAGCTTCCCCCTCCCGGCTCAGTAGACGGCAGAGAGGCCAGAATTACCCTTTGCTACAAGGATCCTCAGCAAAAAAAAAAAAAAAAAAATCACTCATTTCCATAAACCTAGTATTTTGAGATTGGTGAGGGATGTGTGGATTTCCAAACTTCCTGCAAGTCAAAACGGATTTGCTGGTAGAGAGCCAATGTTTCCAATTTGATTTGGCAGAACATACCCAGTTAGGATGTTCTCTCAATGTAATTAGAGATGCACTGTCAATGAGCGGTTAAGCTATCGACAATACCTGTTGCAATTTAATTTTAAATGTCAATGACTTGTTTGGGTTCACTGTAACAAGGCTTTTATACATGACAAATAAGCATCCTACAACAACAGGACGAATGATGGAAACAAGAGGGTGAAGAAAATCAATAGGCACCTTACAAGGGCCCGCCTTTCAGATGCCCCCTGGCGCCTGGTCCTAGAGCAGGACCCCTGCTTCCGGGAGGGGTAGGCTGCGGGTTCAGGGAGGGTGTCACTGCCACCCAGCTTCTTAAACGATGCCCGCGGCTCCTGGAGGAGCGTGGCCTTGAGGAACAAGCAGCCCAGCGATGGGAGATACATGACCTTGAGCAAGTCTTTTTTTTTTTTTTTTAACCTCTCTTTACCTTAATTTTCCTCATCTGTAAAATTCTGAGGACGACGTAAACAAGCGCATATAAGCACTTGGGACAACATACTGTACCTTAATTATGGCTCCATAAATGTTAGCCTCTTGTTATTCAATCAAGTTAAACGGTCACGACTGCCTAAAAAAGGAGTCTCAGGTACAGCAGGGTGTCAGATTCAAGCATCTATAAACACAGGGCCTAGAGGAGAGCTGGCTCCCCCGACAGAAAAACCGAGGAGGGCAGACTCTACAGCGAAGCAGAAAGCCGGGACCCTCTCCAGCCCCCATCTCTCAGCATCAGTTCCAGCTCAGCGTGGAGCATGGTCTCGTGCTGCCAGACCTGCTGACTTGCCAAGAAGAACCCCAAATCAGGATTTTTAGGTGAAATTTCCTTTCTGGTTATTTTAAATGTTGGAAACTGCCTCCAAGATTCTTTATACCAAACAGGCCACACAAACCGTACCTGCACTGGACCAGGACCGCGGCCTGCATGTCTGAAGACCTCCCCTGTCCAGAACCGCCCACAGGGCCTCTCTGGGAAAAACCCACCAAGAAGCTCTACTCATTTCCCATAGAGGTGAAGGCTTTCCGTAGACCAAACCACAAAGGGGCTCGGAGAGCCTGGAGTGTTCTCTAAATCACGGGACGAGACGTGGCTGAGCCCGCAGCAGGTGCTTCCTTGCTGACTTACGGCTTGCTCACGGAGAAGGGGAGCGGGTGATTTATGAGCTGCAAAGGTGATGCAAAATGCTAATCAGCTTTAAGCTGACACTGGGTAACACAAGCAAATTTACATCTTCGCTAAAATAATTCAAATGCTTCTCATGCATAATAGCAGGCAAGGAGAAAGATGAGGTGATAACACTTCAGAGGCTTCACAAAATATCCCAATTAATCTAGGCCATAAACCTGCAACAAATTCTCATTCTTCTCTGAGAACAGGAACATACCACAACTGAAAAATCACAGGAAATGCCCAAGTCAGATCATCGGCCAGCAGGTTCCCCGACTGGGCCTGGAGAATCTCACCCGTTTCCGACACGAGTCATCCACATAGAGATGTAAGAACTAATCTTTGAAGCAGACGTCACAGACTAAGTCAGAAAGGACCTTAGAGATCTTCTCAGTCAGCCCTGAATGTGAGCCCACGCTGCAGGGCTGTCTGCAGGCAGTTGGGGAGTCCCAGGCTCCTAGTGAACGGTCCCCCAGGGTCCGGGCAGGAGACAGCCCTAATTCGCACAAGCCGCTTGGTCGGCTTCCCTGGTCTTCTCGTACTGACCACTATTCTGAACCCGATTTCTTTGGGGGAAAACAACAGTTCCACGGGGTACAAATAATGAGGGAGTAAAAGCAGCATCTCATGAAGGCTGCCAGTCCCCGGCCCCCTCCCCTGCACCTGTTTCTTTGTGCCCAGCCCCCGCGACATCCACTGCTAGTCCCAGGTCTGCTCTGGGGGACCTCCGGAAGCATGACCCCCTCCTCCACAGTGTGACTCTGCAAGCCCCTGCGGAGAGCACATGGACCGTCTATCCCGCTTCGTGCCCAGGTCTGACACCCCAGCTCCGTTCTTCACAAGGACAGACCTGCCCATCCAGTTGCCTCTTCATTCGTTTGCCGTTACACAAACCCCAAAACCACGTGCTCCCTCTCCTGCCTCTTCCCCTTCCGGCTTGTGCTCTCTCTCTCATTCACTCTCAGTCAAATGAATTCAAAAAAATCTTACCAAAAAAAAAAAAAAGTACTAAAGTGTCTATTTTGGCAGTGGTGTCCTCCATAAAGCGTTTTGTAAAAGGTCCTACTGGAAGAGTCCCCTCACAAAATCCTACTGTGTCAAAGACTTGACAAAGGAGAAGAAAATCATATCCTACAAATTGTCCATGGAAAACGGGAGCTTCTTGAGGACAAAATGGGAATTTCCCGAATACCCAATGTCCCTGATTTCTGGGACCTATATCCCAGACATGCCGAATTGGAATTTCCAGGGGGAGATGCCTAGAAATCTGTATTGTTAAAAAAAATGCAGTGTTCTTATCTTTTACATAAATATTTTATCACGTCTATAAAATCAATCGACTAAAATATAAGAAAACGAGACTTGTAATATCTGTAGCTTTAACAAAACAAGAGGAAGATTCGTATGACTTGTTCCCTTTCCTGTGATTACACTGGTTTCCACTTCTCCTCCTTACAGTGTCCCAAATTCCCTGTGCCCCAAGCCCCACTGACAATCAAAGCAGAATCTGGTTAATATAGCACACTGGATACTCCTGCGCCAAAACCACGGAAGAGAAAATCGTGTGTCAGACAAGAGACCTGCAACTAAGAAGACCTCAATTTATATAAAAATCTTTTCAGAGCCCTTATAATCTCATTGACCATCTGTAGCACAGAAATGAATCCTGGAATTAGTGGTGCTAAGTGGTTACAAAGCACTAGACACTCTGGAGACCAAAAAAAAAAAAAAAAGAAAGAAAGAAAAAGAGAAAGTAAAAGCAAAAGAAGTTTCTATCTTGTACTTGAAGAAGTTAAAAACCTACCATTATGGGGAACCCCCCCCATAAGTAAGTGCTTAGACATTACAGGATAAAAAATGTTAAAATAACTAGCTTGGTAGCAGTGATACATACAAAATCCAAATCTCTCCAGCAATGGCTCATCATCCCCAGTGATTCAAACTCCACTGACAAAATTTCAATAAATAAATAAATAAATACACCCCCCCACCCAAATCCTTCATCTATTTACTCTGAAGCAAATTAAAAAAAAAAAAAATGCAAGTCCCCAAAGCACCAGAAGACTTTTTTCTTTACCTACAAAAAAAAAAAAAAAAAAGGGAAAAGGAAAACTCTAAAGCGGAACAGAAAGTTGTAATTGGCACCTGAATCTACAGCATCAGAAAAGTGGCAGCCCTTCAACTCCACACGCGCAAGAGCTCTTCATCGTAGGCTGAAAATGGGAAATTAATTTTCAAGTCTCTTGTCTAAGAGACAGCTTTTAAAAAGGTATTAACCTACATTTGGAGATTAATGCAAACACAGCCATCTTGTTTTAGTGGGTACAATCCAACTTTTATTAAGACAAAGACGGATTCAGAGTAATTAAGAGCTTGTCCAATATCCAGAATTTTATGACTCTAAATATTAGCGAAGATGGCGTCCTCACCAGCTCTGCCTCAGAGCTACTGCATTACAAATCCTTGGTGATAATGAAACACCAGCTGAAAAGAGGCTGAATACGTCTCATTTAAAAACCAGCCCTCCTGTGGAGAACTGCCCTGATTTTAACATAATGTAGAGCCCCTCTTAGAACACCAGTACTACTGGGGAAGGTGAGTGGCCTGGGATTTGCTACTAAGGAACCCAAAGAAGAGAAACAAACGGCAGGAAGTAGGTTTCCACCACGCTGGATGTGGAGAGCCTCCCCGTCGCCCGAGTCTAGGAGCACCTAAAGAAGGACTACGCACCCGCACTGGGGACGCCGGCTGTAGTTTACGTGTGAGGCACATTTTTTACTATTTGCACAGATGTGGCAGAGTCGTGGACACTGTAAACAAAACAAACGAACAAAAACCACAAAACTTTCAATAAGCTAACATCTCATTGTTTAAGAAAACTCCCCAATGGGATGCTCCCTTCTGCTACGAAATGCTTTTTTTGAAACGGTGTGGAGGTGACAGCCTTGCCTACTAACTTCTCCAAAGAAGGTTTCTTCAGGGTCACGTTCAGACTCTCTCTGCCAACAGGACTGAGGGCACTTTCATGGAATAGACCCAAAATACTGGCAACCGGTCATCATGTTTCCCGACTTCATGAAATCAAAGACTCTGGGATACCAGGTTCCTAATGCAAGTTTCTCCTGTATTTAAAAGACCACGAAAAGCTTAATATCACAGCTTTTAAAAAAACTAGTTCCCTCTCTGCTTTTTCATTCAATTTGCCACCCCCCAACTAAACTTAGGGGAACGCCAAGGACTCCTGTCCCCCAGCCCCCAACAGTGATTACATCTGAAAGCAGCTGGTCATCTCCATCCTCAGGAGAGAAATGACTTGTGGACCTGGTCACTTGCGGACCTCGCCCAAGCCAAAGCCAGTTCCCCCGTATCCCAAAGGAAAACACAGAAGTTGACAGAATGGACCCGATGAAAACACATCATGCACTCCATAATTAGCAAAACCAGGCCACTAAACTGGTCGTTCTTCTCAGAAACACCCATAAGTACAAATCGCACCGTACACTTAAGGACATGGCGCTTCTCTGTCCACCTGGCTCCTCCCTTCCCTCTGAGAAACATCCTCTTCCTAAATGTACAAGTCCTACAGAATAAAAACTGAGCCAGGAAAAATAAATTTAAACGGAGACATCACGCTCTCTTTGACTGTTCCGATACTGTCAGAATGTAGTAAATTGTATCTTAGGGGCTTAACAAAGGTACCACTTTCCAAAATGAACAAAGGGTTTTTTTTTTATTAAACACTTTAGCTTTTTTTTTCTTCTGCCCCCTCCATAGCATGACTTTAGTTTTTACTCGAGAGAGAAATGGATACCTAGAATTTGGGCCTTATCTATTAGAACTGACCACAGCCAACATTTTAGCATTGTCACGTCTGAAAATCATACTGGAGAGGGAAAACCACAACAACAACAAAACGTAAACCAAGGACACAGAGAAATATGCCTGTGATCTACCAGAAAAAAGAATTCCAGTGGAAACAAAGTTGACTCTGCCAGGACCCGTGTTTCCCGACCGTTAGGCCTCATGTGCAGCCCTCCAGAGCGACTGCAGAGATCACACACCCAAAACCCATACGTAATTATTAGAGATCAAGCTTACTCCCTCGGCAAGGCAGGATTAGAGCACGGAACCGGTTTTGAGCACTGTGTAACTACGGACCCCCTTTTCGATTCCAAGCAGCAAACATTTCAAAGGCAGGGGCCCCCAGTATTAATCAGCACCCTGAATGACAACCAGCCCCCAGAGAACCATCTTCACTTTTTAAATGAACGTATCTTGAGACCCAAGGTCAGACTTGGGTACATACAGCCGCCCCATCAGCCTCCGCATCCAGCGAACATATTCCTTCTAAGCACCGACTATCATGCTATCGACACACAGCAAAGTGTAGACCGACGTCTGTGATACGCTGCAGGGAGTCCTTTCCAGTGGACTGATTAAAGTAATCCTCACAAAAAATCTGTTACCCATTTTACAGATGAGGAAAGGGTGGCCTTGACAAGCCAGAGACTGACTTGCCTCTGGTCACTTACATCATCAGTGGTAGGTCTGGAGCCCCAACAGCCATGGGTGTGGACTCCGTGACCCAGCTCTGGTAGGAGAACAACCCAGATGAGTAAGATAGAAGCTTTGTACTAACACGGGGTTTTAGAATTTGATTTAGATAGTAAGACACTGGAATGACAGTATGTGACAAATGCCAACTGAGTGTATACAAGCTGTACAGGTAAGTAAAGGGAACCACCTCTTGAGACTACGAATGCCAGTGGAACACTTGAAAAACCATTCTGCACAAAGCACTCAGGTTCACAGATGAGAAACAGCATGTTAAAAGGGCTCCGTAGGTCATAAATATTATACAAGTGTTAGCTGTTAATACAGGTAATAATACCAACTATAATTTCCTTGGCACAGGTCAGATACCATGTTGAGCATTTCACATGCCTTTTCTTATTAAACAACTCATTGATATTATCCCTATTTTATAACTGAGGAAACAGTTTGGAGAGACTGAATGACTTACCCAAGGTCACATACGTAAGTGGCAAAATTGGGTTAAACAAGTCTTTCTGTCAAAGCTGATGTCTCTTATCCACCATCCACTCTGCCTCCGGGACTTCTATTTCCTGAAGTCATTTTTCTTATCTAGTCCCCAAAATCCTCACTGAGTCCTCAGTCCCGATTCACACACTGCCTGTTTCTGATGGTCATCTGCAGTTTCCAGAGTCTTTTCTTAACCCACATCCCCAAGTCCACAGGTCACAGGGGCGCGGTTAGCTTCAGAAAATAGCCAAGATCCCATGTGGTCTCTAACTACGGAGAAAAATCCAAGAAATGACGGAGCACATGTTAATCAAAGGTTACAGCTACTTGGTATTTGAAACCCTTCTAACTGAGGTTCTTAACGGTGCTTAAGAGAAGGCTTAAGTGCATTAAAAAAATTCTCTGTACATTTGTTATTCTCATCCCAGCTTTAAAGATGAGTAAACACAGACTTGCAGACATTACAGGAAGATAAGACAGGAATTCTGACTGTTTCTGTGAATAAGGCAAGCTCCTGATTTGACCCTCCTTCCCTCATAGCACTGCAGGTAAGAGAAGGACACGTGGATCCACAGACACCGAGATGGGTCCAAGACAGGTCTTTTTTTTTTTTAAACTGAGGGTTTGTTGTTATTTATTTTTTAAAGATTTTTATTTATTTATTTGACAGAGAGAGACACAGCGAGAGAGGGAGCACAAGCAGGAGTGGGAGAGGGAGAAGCAGGCTTCCCGCTGAGCAGGGAGCTGGATATGGGGCTCGATCCCAGGACCGTGGGATCATGACCTGAGCTGAAGGCAGACGCTTAACGACTGAGCCACCCAGGCGCCCCCCAAGACAGGTCTTTTAACCAAACCACAGGAAATATGGGGAGATAAAAAGCCGAACTGCTGTTGTACCTCTCAAAGGATGACAAGTCTGTAAAATCTTAAGGCGACAGAAGAAGTCAAAAAAGAAAATTTTAAAAATTCAACCTCATAAAGTCCTTCATAATGAAAAACTAAAATAAAAAGGAACCAGAAAAGGTATTCATGACAAATATTGCCAAGGGTTACTACGCTATGTGTAACATAAAAACTTCCCATCAGTTAGGGGAAAAAAATTCCCATCCATAAACCAGTAAAATGAAAACATAAATGAGGCTCAAATTAGTACACAACAATAAAGGGAAGGTACAGCCTTTTTAGGGATATGGTTATGAAAGAAATCCTGTAGCTTTTATCCCTAAAAATATAAATAATGATAATTTTCAAGACAAGCACACCTTATATCACTGACAATAATATGCAGTGTAAACTACACACTGAAAAAACGTATAAAACAAAAAGGCACCCTGTTGTTATTCTATAGCAGAAAATCTATCAAAGAAATTAAGGAGGGGCCAGAGGTAATCCTATGCACAAGTAAGTTCTTTGTGGTGTCATGGCACAACATTGAAAGCTTCCAACATTAGAAGAATGTAAATCATGGCACAATGTGATGTACTATTATGCAGTCATTAAATTACTAATTATGAAGATACTATAGCAACACAGAAATGGCTTTTTTAATGTTAAGCAAAATATAAAATTATTTATGATTACAATGCCATAAAAGCGATGTGTGCATTACTGATAAATCCTAGAATAAAGGTATATAAATGAGAAAAAGGAAAAGAAAGGGGGATTTTTTAAAGAGGCATCTGTGAATGCTCTTCTCTCTTTACAAAAATGTTATTAAAAGAAAGCGATGTGTGCGTTGCTTCAGACAGGGTAAGAGAGACCGGAGAGCATTTCTCTCACCCTCCACCCCCCTGCTTCCCTGCCTTACAGAGAATACACGTATTTACGAAAAAGAGTTAAAAGTTGCTCTTTCCTGGCTAAAATGTCTCACCCCTTACAGAAAAATGTGAGGTGTGGGTGTGGACACAGTATTTTTTGTATTGTTTTTTGTAAAGATTCTATTTTTCTGTCAGAGACAGAGAGAGCACAAGCAGAGGGGGCAGCGGGCAGAGGGAGACCCAGACCCCCGCTGAGCAGGGAGCCCGTCGCGGGACGCGATCCCAGGCCCCTGGGATCATGACCTGAGCCGAAGGCAGACGCTTAACCCACTGAGCCCCCCAGGTGTCGCAGTGTTTTTGAATTGTGTTAGGGACAAGAAAACAGTACAACCCACATGTCACACGCACACAAATATAAATAGATCATCGATACTCGCTTCCTGCGTGCACTGTAAAATCCAGCTCATGAAAGGATTTTCCACGCTGTTTCCACCAGGAAGACACTCAGAGACCCAGCGTTCATCTGAGTTTTGTAACATCCCATCGCAGGTAGATGCGGGCATCTTCCAGAGAGGATTTTCCATAACACTGAGCAGAGAGCTGAGATCAAAGCTCTGCCAGCCCTGACTGAAATTAATTCTCTACAGCTGTTTAGGGAACTGGGATCTCAGGAAGAGGGACTCAGCTGACTGGTTCAACCTCTCTCTTCAAGAAGGAAAATGTGTTTAAAAAAAAAAGAAAGAAAGAAAGAAAAGCCACAAGCAAGCACCTACCAGCCCACAGAGCTTGTATGTTCCCAAAGAGCAACATTATTTGCAACTTTTTGTGCCTTTTTTCTTGAAAGCCTTTTAGGGAGGCAGCACTTAGGACAGAACTACCCACCCATGGGAAGAACGGATGAATCAATGTTTGCCTAAAGACATTAAAATGTAAAAAGACAGAGGAACCTTCAAAAAAGCAAAACCCACATAATCACTTTAGAATGTGCCTACCCAGTTCATTACCATGCAGACTCCACCAAACACTTCCCTAATCCGGGGAGGGCTGTCCTCCAAAATGCTGCATTCATGTGTTTTACCAACCACCAGGCTTAAGGTGAGCATATCCTTCCAAAGGATCAGGAATGGCAGCCAAAAGCAGCACTTGGGCAGCGGGAGTCCACAGGGGCGGAGACCCAACAGCGTCTCACTCCCTCTCAGCAGTCCTCCCAGAGCTCTCCCCCTTTTCCTTAAACACTGACCATCTCCTCCATTGGGGGTCCACTTCAACTCTCATACACACATGCCACCAAGGTGAGTCCCACCCCAGTAATCCACGGCTGAATTTCTTTTTGGCGTACCACACACTGAAACCCCATCAGCACATCAGGGCTCGACCTCTGCTACACCTGGAAAGACCCAGGGGTTTCAACACACCAACACCTGGTTCCACCCCCAGGAGATTCTGACTGAACTGGCATGGGGTATGGCACAGGGATCACAGGATTTTGTAAAGCACTCCCGGCGTTTGTTTTTAGCAATCTGACGGGATTCTAAAATCTTATATGGAAAAGCAAAGGACTAGAACCGTCAAAACCATCTTTGGGGGAAGAAAAAAGAACAAAGAAAGAGATTCACACTACTGGGGTTCAACACTTACTGGAAAGCTGGAGTAAGGAAGACGGCGTGGTCCCACAAGAAGGACAGACGAACGCACCAATGGAGCAGAATTCAGAGTCCATAAACAGACATAAGCAGAAATAGACTTAAACAGGCAACTGATTTTCAACAAATGCACCAACTATATTCAATGAGTAAAGGAAAGTCTTTCCTATGATGTTAGCACAACTGGACAAACATAAGTGAGGAAAAACGAACCCTCACTCTTACCTCACACCTCACACAAAAATCTGAATGGATCACACACCAAAATGTGGATAAAGCTTCTAGAAGAAAACAAGGGACAGTAGTTCAGTAATATAAAGTAAGCAAAGATTTCTTGGAGAGGCACAAAAGACATGAAACACGTAAGGGGAAAAGAAGATAAGCAAGACTTCATCGAAACTGAAAACTTCTGCTCATCCAAAAACATCATTAGGAAGTCTGGAAAGGCCAACCGCGGACGGGGTGTCTGACAAGCATGTGTCTGCGTGTGTCTGACAAGCCACTTGTGTCACGGTACTGAAGCACCCCGACAGGTCGGCAGCAAACATACAAACATCCCAGTTTTAAAACAGGCGAAAGACTTGAACAAACACCACACGAAAGAAGATAACACTGTTAGTCATCAGGAAAACGCGAACTAAAACCATAACGAGGCCCGAAGTTTATCCCCCACCAGAGCGGCTGGAGTTAAAAAGACTAACACCGCCGAATATTTTTGAGACTGTGGAGAACTTCATGCAAACGCTGGTGGGAACGTAAGTCGGGACAACCATTCTGCAAAACGGTTTGGCAGTTTCTTCTAAACATAGACTCGCTTACCTTATGACCCACAGTTCCACTCCCAGACATCTACGCAACAGAAACGAAGACCTACGTCCATTTAAAAACCTGGTAACAGCCGAAAGTTCAAAACAATTCAAATGGCAATCAATAGGGAAGTAAAGGGTTAAACACATTGCATTGTATTTACCCAACGGACTACTACTCACCAGTTAAAAAAGAAGAACGAGGGGCGCCTGGGTGGCTCAGTGGGTTAAAGCCTCTGCCTTCGGCTCAGGTCATGATCCCAGGGTCCTAGGATCGAGCCCCGCATCGGGCTCTCTGCTCAGCAGGGAGCCTGCTTCCTCCCCTCTCTCTCTCTGCCTGCCTCTCTGCCTACTTGTGATCTATGTCAAATAAAGAAATAAAATCTTTATAAAAAAAAAAAAAAAAAAAAAAAAAAAGAAGAACGAACTGACATGTGCAACAACCTCGAAGAATCTGGAAAGGATTACCTCGAAGAAAAGAAGCCAGACGCAGGAGGACATACGGCATGAGTCCGTTTTCACGGGAGCTCAAACCGGTAGAAACTAAGCCAGGCAGGCAGGAATCAGAAGGGTGGGAGGAAGCCGCTGGGAGGCTGGGACGGGGTAGGAAGGAGGCCTACACAACTCTCAGGGATGATTATATTCTCCACCTTGATTGGTTACATGGCTTACGTCTGTCAGTCAAAATCCACTGATTTGTAAGATCCGTGCATTTCACTGTGTGTCAATTATACCTAATTTTTTTTTCAGCCAGGTGATTTCCATCTGTAGCCAAGCTGCGAACCGCCGCGGGGGCGGGGTGATAGGGGGCATGGATGTTACCATGGCCCATCTAACAGCCCTTCCTACACCTTCCTCATTTGGCCTCTCCATCAGTGAGCACCACCACGATTTCTTGCGCAAACTAAGACTGTAATTGTGCATATCCAACATTTTCACATAACATCCTATATACTGCACCTTGCTGCCCAAATTCTGCATGAACTTAACTGGGTACTGACGAACTGATCGGATACTGGTATTTCCACATCACAGTGTACACCTGTTTCAGGAGACACTGACATCTGGGAGAGCTGGCAACTACTCGCAGCACACAACTCCCCAAGGACATCTTCCACTCAAGTCTGGGAAGACCAGCCCTCAAAGAACCTACATTCTGACCTCCACTTTCCACCGCCCCTTTAAGCCCTCTGGCAACACTGCATGTACTTTTAGGGCCTCAAAGGGGGTCAGGTATCTCCAATGTCCTCATGCCAGCCTCTCTCCCCAGAATATCAACCCTGCCCGTCTGCAGGGCGTACATCTTCCTGTCCTCTGAAACATCATCATGACATCACCTCCTTCATGAAGTTTTCTCTGATCTCTCTCCCAGCTGCGTATGTGCCCCCTTCCCTGCTCCCATAGTACCTAATGATTATCTCTAGCATTTGTACACCATGTGGCAGGCAGTCTGTTGGAAACAGCGGGCCCATAACACTCTTACAAACATGTACTTGCATGATAATGTTTACTTTTCGAAACTGTGTGCCTCACTCAGGTGGACTCCAGAGGGCCGAGGGACCATCTCTTATTAGTAAATTCTGATTACAGTAAGTGCTTGATACACTTCAATTGATTTTACAAATAAATTAATACCAATACCATACTTCCTTTGCTCTAAAGTCAATCAGGATAGAGGACCCCCCTGCCAAAAAAAAAAAACAAACGACAAAAAGTAACGAGATGTGTGTGTGTGTGTGTGTGTGTGTATAGATATATATAGAAGTTTATTTTAAGCTTTAAGCTGTGGTGAAAATCAACCTGGGTATTACTGGGAACTCTCAAACCTGACCTAAAAGATTCTTTTGGAATATTAAAGTTTAAAAACACTTTGGTTCTGGGGCGTCTGGGTGGCAGACGAGCGTCTGGGTGCATTGAGCATTGAACTACCAGTTTCCACTCAGGTCATGGGATTGAGACTGATTTTAGGCTCTAGGCTTTGCACGGAGTCTGCTTGGGATTCTCTCTCCCACTCCCTGTGCACCTCCTGCTTGTCCTCGCTCTCTCTCTAAAATGAATAAATAAAGCTTAAAAAAAAAAAAGAAAGAAAGAAAAGACCACCTTGCTTCTGTTCATGTCCTGTCGGAGTCACCAAAAAAAAGAAAGCAAACACTACTTCGGCTCTTAAATCTTTAAATATTTTTACTCCTGGTTACTTTTTTCTAATACCACTTGTCTTCGCTGATGTTACCAAAGTCTAGAGCAGTTGCCTGATACTTACATGCCCGAACTAAGACATCTCCCGCCCAGACGTGTGCCCTGAAAGAGCCGCTCCGCTCCCACCCCATCCTTTATCAGTTACTCCATGGTTCTCACGTTCGTGTTCCGTTGACAATAACAATCCAAGTCCTGGACCATAATTTTCAAGTCTTTGCAAGAAGGAAAAAAAATGACCACTGGGGGATTTTTATGGTTATTAATACTTATCCCTAAGCAGTAACATTCAATCAAATCCTTTTCCTTCAGCTCAGCAAAACAAACCAGAAAGTTAACCAATTCTGTAACCTTGAATCCTGATGCTACAGTTTTTGCTTTCTGTGCCTTTAAAAGTGCAATGTGTTCATTTCTCTGCAAAAAGTGCTGATCCAGAGAGCACAAGACAACAGCCGTCCTGCGGAGACCACTTGTAGGGAAAAAGGAAACATGAGAGATTAAAGAGACGGCTCCCTCACAAGACCCACGATGAAGCGCGTCGTAGTCTTTTGAACAGGACCGTCTTTGAAATAACAAAAAACAAAACTGAAGATTCACCAGCCAAGGTCTGACAGCAGGTTGTTCTGTACCGCGGCCCTCCTGGCTCAGTGCTTGAAAGCCAGTGGAACTGGAATCACGGAGCCCGGGGACTAGGAGTCAAGAACTCATCCCAGCAGCGCACAAAGAGGCGGAGGGTCAGAGAGGAAACGTAACTCCCCCACGGGGCTGTGACAATCTTGGGGCAGTTCAGGGGTTCGTCCGGGGGGTCTGACTCTCCTGTGGAGTGACTGCTGCTCCCCAGCTTAACAGGATCCCCGTCTACACTCAGGAATACCCCGGAGACCCGCCTGTTTGCCGGAATCAACGCAAGTTACACTCCTTCCGTGGCTTCCTCTTGGGTCCCACTCAGCCGTGCCCTACAACTGTACTGCACGCTCTTACCCTCTCCCCCCGTGGTTTCCAGACACACCAGGACGCTTGGCTTGACTTCTGTCGCTGCCAAGACGACTCATGCACCTCGCTACGCTGCCGTTAGGGCGTAATGAGCTGCTTCGTACACAGCGCGGGTAGGCCGAGGTGTGAGCGCCGGCGTCCAGCACTCACCGCTGCATCAGTCCCAGCGCTCTGCCGGCGAGTGTCTTCCAGACGGAGCGAGCAGAGAAGGCTTGGCTTCGTCCAGGATTCACCGGAGGATTTCCCGCAAATCCTCAGAAATGCCAACGGCTAGGAGAAAGCCCGAACTAACACCAGCTAACATTTCCAGAGCGTGAATTGTTGGCCAGTCCCTGACCTAAATGGTTCACCTCTATCTGACCCACGCCGCCCTCGCGAGCCCCCCACGGGCTGGGCAGGGGCTCCTGCTCCTCCCCGTTTGACAGACGGGAAACTCAGTAACTCACACGGTCACGTAACTAGTGCGCGGGAACCTGGACCCAGACCTAGGCAGGCAGACACAAGGGACTCAGCAGGAGTGACCGCGAAGCTGTCCTGTCCTTTGCCTGGTGAAGACTCTACGAATGGACCCACTTCAAAGCAGTCGTCGTACAACACGCCTCTCCTTCTCCCTTCGCAAAGAGAGGAGAACGTTCCAAAACGTAAGGTTGCCCAAATTTCCTACAAAGGTCCCAGAAAACCGCACAGCCTGTGTGACACTCCGTATACACACAGACTACAGCCTGGCAACTCCCAGGGACCGAGGCTGGGGGCGGGGGGGTGGGGATGGGGGACCCGACAGGAGCTGCCGTGAATGGCGAAGGCAGCGAAAGCCGGGACCGGGCGCCCCACCGTCCGACAGCCGGTCCTCGGGGCCGCAGGTGGCCGCGCCTGCAGCTTCGCGCGGGAGCACCTGTCCCGGCATCAGAGGCCCCGGGCTTCGGCGCTGCCCTCCCGCCGCTCACCAACCACCGACACGGAACGCGGGCGGACTCGGCCGGTACAACAGCACCGAGCCGCTCCTCTAACGCCTGCTCTACGGACCGCACCGGCCGCCAGGAGGACGCAGTCGTGTTCTTCTCAGGCTGGAAGTTGCTCTGACGCTTTGGGGAGAAAGGCAATTCCGGATCTGTTTTCTCTCTCTTTTCTTCCTTCCTTCCTTCCTTCGTTTCTTTTTTTGTGAGAATATTTAAATTCTACTCTCTTCAGATGTGTTTCTCTTCAAGCAAAGAACTCCAAACATTATCTAACACTTCTAACGGGAGTTTTAATGTAACTTCCTAAATATTTTACTTCACTTTGCACATCAACAATGTAAGCAGATCAACGAAGTCCACCCTTGGAAGGGAAGGAGTTCAGTTACGTGCCCAAGGTCACACAGCTGCGAAACCCACGAGTCGGAATGAGAATTCCTACCTGTGTGCCAACGCACTTTCCAATTAAACTTCTCTGTTCTATGAACTAAAAGATCATTTTGGGGGCACCTGGGTGGCTCACTGGGTTAAGCCTCTGCCTTCAGCTCGGGTCATGATCTCAGGGTCCTGGGATTGAGCCCCACATCCGGCTCTCTGCTCGGCAAGGTGCCTGCTTCCCTTCTCTCTCTCTGCGTGCCTCTCTGCCTACTTGTGATCTTTCTGTCAAATAAATAAATAAAATCTTTATTAAAAAGGGTTTTTTTTTTCTTTTTTAAAAAAAGAGCATTTTTTGCTCCTTGTGTCCCAAGGACACAGCTTTATCTACACTGAGAAGACCCGCACAGCTGCAGGAACTATAGTCGCTGGTCTTCAGCCACCACCTCCCTACACACAGCAGATCGCTGCGCTTCTGTAAATAAAGAGGACTGCTTTTCATGCTCTGGTCCTTCGACCCCAAACTCTCTCATGCATTCCTAAGTTGGAAAGATCGTACCCACCCCTACTCTACCTCCCGCCTCTCCCTGGACACCCTCCCTTCTCACTTCCACCCATCCTCACCACTATCTTGTGGACACTGATGCTTCCCTGCTTAAAACATCTAGGGCACCAACATCATTCATCCATCATCAGGGACACACGAATCAAAACCACAAGGAGCGGTCACCTCACACCTGGCAGAACGGCTACAACTAACACCACAGGAAACAACAGCCATCAGTGAGGATGCGGAGAAAGGGGAACTCTCAGGCACCGTTGGTGGGAACGCAAGCTGGTGCAGCCACTCTGGAAAACAGCATGGAGGTTCCTCAAAAAGTTGAAAATAGAGCTACCCTATGACCCAGCAATTGCACTACTGGGTATTTACTTAAAGGTACAAAACTACTGATTTAAAGGGGTTACATGCACCCCAGTGTTTACAGCAGCAGCATCAACAGTAGCCAGTTATGGAGAGAGCCCAAACGTCCACCCACTAGTGAATGGATAAGAAGATGTGGTGTGGATATCTAGAGGAACACTACTCGGCCATCAAAAAGAATGGAATCTTGCATTTGTAGGAACGCGGATAGAGCCAGAGAATATTGCGCTAACCAAATACGTTAGGCAGAGAAAGACAAATACCATATGGTTTCACGCATCAGTGCAATTTAAGAAACTAAACAGATGCACATGGGGAAAAAAAGAGACAGAAAGAGGCAAACGAGAAAACAGACTCTTAACTACAGAGAAGAAACTGAGGGATGCTGGAGGGGGGTTAAAAGGGTGATAGGTGTTGAGGAGGCCACTTGTAATGAACACTGGGTGCTGTATGTAAGTGTTCAATTACTAAATCCTACACCTGAAGCTGTTACTAAATTCTGTTAACTAGGACACCTGGGTGGCTCAGTGGGTTAAGCATCTGCCTTCAGCTCAGATCATGATCCCAGGGTCCCGGGACTGAGTCCCGAGTCAGGCTCTGCACTCGGCATGAACTCTGCTTGGGACTTTCTCTCCCCAATCCCTCTACCACTTCCCCTGTCCCTGAGCCACTTGCCTCCCCCCACCAGATAAACACATGAATCTATTTTTTAAAAAATTCCCCGATGAGATAACAAAGTACATACGTCGGGAATGTTCTTCCCGAACACACATTCAGCCCTCTCCGCCACGCTTCGCCACGCACCTGTGCTCCAGCAGCCACACTGAACTCACTCAAGGACTTCCAAACACAAAATTCATTTCTCAGTCTCGCCAACTCCACTCAACCTCTTTTGTCAGCCTACAACGTCCTTCCTCGTCTCGCCCACCAAACCTCCTGTGAATCACTCTACATCAGTTTTATGGTGACCACCCCCAGCTAACTTCTCAGAGCTCGCAGAGCTCTGAGCACTGAGCGCTCTTAGCACTGCTGCAATTATATATGATGTAACACAGGACCGCAACAGAGTCTCACATTCTTCTTCTCATCCCCAGCTCCTATCGTAGTGACAGGCACAGGGACTCCCTAAAAGTCGTCTCCACAAACCGTTACAGATTGGGTGCTTGGAATATGGTGTTGGGCAGCACGCTGGGCCTTGACTCTCGTGGAAGTCACCTCTGACGGAGAGGAAAGGGAGAAACATTCAACAAACACACACACGCTTGAGGGGGAAACGACTGCTATGGGGAAAAATAAAGCCGCGTTAAGGGAAGAGAGAGAGCTTGCTCTAGATCATCAGGAAAGATTTCCAGCAGAAGCTCCAGTCGAGCGAGGGAGGGAGCCCTGAGGTCAAGAGCATTCTGGGCAGAGTGCAAAGTAATGGTGACAGCGCTGGGCAGAGTGCGTGGCTGCTGGGGTACCTGCGCCCAGTGGCCGCAGGAGGCAAAACGTCACGGGGCCTACAGGACAGGCAGCCCGCTACTCGCCCCGGACCAACACCACCTGAACTTGGTCATTCTGCTCCTGCTCCGGCAACGTCCCTTGCTGCCAACCAGCACGACAAGTGGGTGCCGGTGTGCTGAACGAGAGCACTGCCCACGGTACCCTGAGCTCTTCTTGTCGCTGCTGCTGTCCCGGTAAGCCTTCTCTGAGCCTCTCCGTCTTCCACGGCTCTCTCAGGATGAACTCCTCTTCACCTTCTTTGGCGGTCCTCCAAATAAAGCCTCGTAAACGCTGTGGTCCTGTTTCCTCCTTCTCCAAAACATTTCATAGCCACTTCTGCTACGGTTCCTGAAAGATCCCAATAAGTCTCCCTGCAGAATGCTGAGCAGCCCTCTCCTCCCGCAATAGCAGCAGAAGCTTTCTGACTTCTTAAGCAGAATTTTCCCCCTAAAAAGCAATATACTGACTTCTTACAAAATTATGCCCATTTTCCTCCTGTTGCTCTAAAGCTTAGCTGCTACGTGTCCCTATAATTATTTCATTTCAAAGAAAAATACCTTTGTTTAAGCAAACCTAATACAGGGACTTATCAAAAGATATATTGGGCATGACTTTGGTTATAAAAGGATTTTCACTTCGGAAAATGATTCATAATGGCATTACTATAAATGGCAAGCTCTCTTATGTCAGCCTAAATTTAGGAGTCAGTTCTCACACAAATCTTTAAGGACACACCATGAGGTCAGGTGACGTGTATCTGCACCATGAGACCGTCCTTGCAAGAGCCAGGCTTGGAGTCCCATCCTTGGTTCTTGGGAGTGTTGTATTTAACCACCACTAATGTGGAAACCTATAACCCTCAAGGGTTGATTCAGAATCATTCTGTTGTGGAAGACTGTAATTCCCAAACTGTCTATGCCTCAACCAAACAAAATGTCTACGAGTTGAGTAACTGTCAACCCATCAAACAGTCCAATCCCCGCTCTCTCCGGGCTGACACACCGGGCTGATAATTGCTCAGGTAGCCAACCCATATGTTTCCATTCTTCTTACGCGCATCACCATGCCAAATCGCTTACACTGTTCGCCGGCACATCTTACAGAACTCTTCCTGGACTTTTTCTATGCGCACACTGTCTGATCATCAATTCGCGTGTCAGTTCCTTTTAATTGGATTCCATCCAACCAGAATTACAGCTGCCTCTCTCTATGAAAGAATAAAGTGATTTTTTTCCTCCAACAATGCCAGGGTCCCTACCAGGGAATCAAACTGTCACTCCACTTGCTATTAATTATCCTGAGCTACGCCAGTGTTTCCCTTCCTTCATAAAGCCCTGAACCACACTCCTTCCCCCTGTGATTAGCAGCAGTCACGATGATGCCTTACGTCCAATGAACCAATACGAGCGGGAAATCCAGGCGGCAGGCATCGACGACAAGGAATGACAAGAATACTTTACACAGAACATTTAACTAAAAGCAAAATCTCTTACACAAAATAAATGAGTTGTGAGGTTAAAGGCTTCTCTTATCCATTTCTAGGGCAAAAGAGCCCTCGAGTTCCCATGGCAGTCCTTTGCACTATCTCAATCCATGAGGTTAAGACAGGTTTCCTGACACCTAAATCTCTTTAGCCACAATATAAGCCTGTGATCTCTCGTTTCCGTGGTGATGGCAAAGATCTCGCCAGCCTCCTCTGTCTGACAATTCCCCCGGCATTTAAAGGCTCCTATTAAATCATCCTTCAGTCCCCACCTTCTGCATGTTGTATCAGACTCTGGAGAATGACCAGGATGGAAAAAAGTCTCGAAACAGTTTCAAGTGAGATCCAGCTGAAGATATTGAGAATTTCCAGTCTGAATACTTGGGGGACACGACAGCAGTCTTTAAAAAAAATCTCAAGGGCTTCAAGTGTGAAAGAGGAAATTAGATTTATTCAATATGACCCCAGAGAGTAAAATAAGAAAGAACCAATGGGTTACACACTTGCAAAAAGACAGACTTCCCTTCAACAACGCAAGAATGTCCTGGCAGAAAAATGGAGCTCTTCAAAGGAGACATCATCTGCCACGGCAGGCCACCCACGTCAGCAAGGTGGGTCGGCCACAACGCAGTACCTGCGAGCCCCGGCAAGGAGGCCGGCCAAGCCGACCTCTAGCTTCTTTCCAACACCGAGAATGCACAAAACTAATTAAGCATTCCATGCTTAGGAGGGTTTATCACAATGAAGACGCGCGAGGCTTTAAGGCAATGAATGTTAAGCCTCCCACCACTCACACACACAAGGCACATTCACGTTACAGTTCATTATGCAAAGGACTGGAGGGAGGGGTCCATTATATAATGTCACTTGCGTAGGGGAATCGGCGAAACTTGGACAAGCTCCCCACTACGGTGGAAGGCAAAATTATGGCTCCCCAAAGATGTCAACTGTCCTGCTTCCTGGAACCATGAAAGCAGCGTGTTATAGAACAAAGGGGAATTAAAGGTTGTGGGTGGAGTTAAGGATGCTGGTCAGCAAACCGTAAAACAAGAGATTATCCCGGAGTGTCCTGGTGGGCCTGATAGGATCAATCTCAGGGTTCTTAAGTGTTAGAAGAAGATGTGACTACAGGAGTGGGGGAAGGAGAGATGGCGTTGTGAGAAGGGCTCAGTCTTCCATCACTGGGTCTGGAGATGAAGGAAAGGAAGGCAAGGGCCTCCAGAAGCTGAAAACCCAGGTGAGACAGTCTCCCCTACAGCCTCCGGAAGAAACGCGGCTCTGCCCACACCCCGGTTTCAGCCCAGAGAGACTCACGTTGGACTTGTAACCTACAAAACTGCAAGATAATAAATGTGTGTTATTTTAGGCCACTAAATGCATGGTGATTTGTTACAAGAGCAAACAGGAAACAAGTAACACCCACCAAAGACCTGAGACGCCCCTTCATTCTCAGAAAGAATGGGTAACACGTTTAGAGTTTGAAATGATAATCGCTAATGTAAGTTTCAGTGATCATCTTTGTCTTACAAGACAAATACAGACCAGTGGGAGTGTATGCAGACCAAGACAAACTGTTTCAACCATCAGCCTTCAGATGGCATGCCTCATGTCCGCGTGATGTACGTGACACATGAGAGGCTCCCAATAAATTTTCAGTAATTTTTCTTAATTTTTTGTAATTTAAACTGAAGAGTCAAAGTTCCAAGTTCAAATGCCATCTTTGGCCTCCTTCACAGGCAAGGACAAAAAGACTCTCATGGTACCCAGGACACGCTCTATTACTTAGTCGTACCCGAGGATTAAGCCAGCGCATGAACTCGATCCAACTGCCCTACAATTAGCAAACAAAAGGAGAGAGAGTGTGTGTGTGAGACCGAGAACAAGAGCCTCTCAATGATCTGTTTCCTCCCCCTCGAGCCGGAATCCCTCCAGGTGACGCTCCAGGAACACCACTTCCACCCTTTTCCCAAAGCACAGATTCTACATGCCACTGCGGCTCTGTCCCCCGGATGCTGGAAAACCTGAGGCAAAGTCCATCTAAAGTCACTGCTTTCTCCTTTCATTCTGCTCCCTTCCTTCCGGCCTCCATCCTCCACAGTCCAGAACACCGTCTGCTGCTCTGTCCTATTTCCCCTAGGAGCCATGGCCCCGCATGGCTCTCTGCCCCCCCAAGAGGGAACAGCTGAAACGCCGTTAAGTTTCTACAAGGGGCCACGAACAGAGCTCATCAGGCCAACTCCTCTCTCTCACTGTCCAATGCCCACACCCAGGGAGCTGGCGGCAAATGCCACCCAGGAATGCTGGGTCAGCCAGAGCCAGGCAGCCACTCCATAGCCTCTGCCCACCCACACCTGCTTACTTAGAGGCTAGGAATCTTTAAAACTGTTTATGCCTGGCCCCATGCAAGTTCGCAGAACCAGTCTCCCACTGCTGCATTCTAAATCCAAGGCACACTGAACTCCATTTTGATAGAAACCTGAGTCTGTCAGAGAGGAGGGAAAAACACGGAAACAAACCTTCAAATCAGATTTGTAGTTGTGGGAGAGAAGGGACGTTTAAAGCAGTGAAACTTTCGCACACACATTTAACATTTGAAAACTCGTATGTCCCAAAGTGCTTTAAATTTGGAATTTCAGAAATGAGAAGTGCCCATCGTATCACTGACAGAAGTCTCTTGTACTTTAAAATGAAAGAAAACTGAACCTCAAGGTCCTCGAGACCAGCAGGGAGGTTTTTAGGGGTCATTTCCCTCCAGGCTCTGGTAACAGACACGCTCTCTGGCCATCTGACGGAGTGTAGCGGCTAGGGGTGTGTGCTCTAGGGCCCAACTGCCCACCTCCACCAGCTACTAGAAAATTCCCGACCCCTCCGTGCCTCATTCTGCCCACCCACAAACTGGAATGACTACAGCACCTTTATCTCACCAGGCTGTTAGGATCGGCCGAGCTCTTACACAGAAATCGCTTAGAAGAGGACTCCGCTAGTTTAAGTGAGCTGTCACCGCCCACATCGGTCCCTCACAGGAAGCTCTCATGATGATCCCACTGGGCACAGGGCATCATCTCTGGTCAATGACCTCCTCAGCTCTAATGCCCAACATTAGATCCTTCATCTCTCCATCCTGACCGCCTGTGCTCACCAGACATAATCTGCTCAGTGGGAAGGGCTGGGACTCTGCGATTTTTGATGGAAACGGACTGCATTTCAGGACGCGCTCATTGAGAACACTTTCCTCCAGGGACACCGAGTAACCGAGTGTCCTCGGGCTTTCTTTCCCTTTCCGTGAACTGATGATCCCTGAGGAATCCTTCCACCACAGCACTCCACTGGCCTGTGAATTCTCTCTTCCCAACCCAGAACATGTCCTTGATTGCCTTCTGGGTAAGGAACACTGATAGTGTTTCCAGAGTCACCAGTGCCCTCCCAATCTGACCGCATAAAATGTGATCAGCTCTTCAGCCATTTAAAATCCCTCTTTCAGCCACAGCTGAATCACAACGCTCTGAACATTTCTGGTAGCATTTTTCGGCTTATGCCTCAAGAGAAATTATGCAAGCCGAAGAATTCACTGACGTTAAATGTAAGCAGGGCAACTTAGGTAGCCAGTAATCTCTTAGGGCAGATCTGACTCCAAATTTAATTTGGCTTCCTCTTTGGAAAACTCTGAAAGTTTGCCTTTGGAAAACGTAAGCAATACTGGAGGCTACCACCCCTGAAGTTGTTAACAGAAGGACATAATATAAACATGTCTCAAGAGCACACCAAAGACAAGGCTCTGAGCCTCCCGAATGAAAGCCGTGTGAAAGGAGTCCGCACAAAACACGCACCGGACAAGTGCGCGGAACACTCCCCGATGTGGATGGGAAGAAATAAAAAAATATCAAAATAAGTGGAGGAACATAGTATGATCACAAATTAGAACTCGGCATTAGTAAACAATACTCCCAAAACTCATCTGCAGACTTAATGCAATTTCAACCAAAATCCCAGCAGGGCAATTTAGATATAAGTAAAAGGACTCTAAAATGTACATGGAAAGGCAAAAGGGCAAAACAGTGAAAATAATGCTGACAAACAATACGCCGGAAGACTCAGACTATTCGATTTTAAGACAACATAAAGCTACAATAATCAAGACTGTGATGACTGAAGAACAGATAAGCATAAATCCGTCAGAACAGAACACGGAACCTTAAACAGACCCACACACACAGAAACAACTCATTTTGACTAAAGTACAAAGGCAATTCAATGGAGAAAAGATAGTCTTTTTAAAAAATGATGTGGAAATACCTGAATATCCATATGAAAAAAATTAAATTCCATCATACCTCACACCATATTAAAGTCAACTCAGAATTAATCACAGACCTAAATGTAAAATTCTAACACTACACAACCTCTAGAAAAAACCTTTGTGATCTTTGGGTTAGGCAAAGATTTCTTAGCCAAAACACCAGAAGTATAATCTGTATAATAACAAATTGATATTTATACTTCACCAGAATGGAAAACTGCCCTTCAAAAGACACTGTTAACGGGAATGCAAAGATAAACCCATAAGATATAAAAATACAATCATAAATTTGATAAAAGAATTCAGAATACATAAAGAACTCTTAAAACTTACTAAGAAGAAAAACAACTTTTTTCATTTTTTATAAGGAGGAAAGAGGGGCACCTGACTGGCTCAGTTGGTTGAATGTCGACTCTTGGTTTCAGTTCAGGTGACAATCTCACAGGTTGTGGGATGGAGGCCCAAGCAGGGCTCCAGGCTCAGCAGGGAATCTGCTTCAGAGTCTCTGTCTCTGCCCCTCCCCTGACTCACAAGCACATGCCCACACTCTTCCACTCTCTCAAATAAATAAATAAATATTTTTTAAAAAATAAAAATTAAAAAATGGACAAAAGAATTGAGAAAATGCCTCTCCAAGGAAGATATATGGATGGAAGCACACGAAGAGACAGTCAACATCACTAGTCGTTAGGAAAATGCAAACTTAAACCACAATGAGATTTTACTACATGGCTATTAGAGTGACTAAAAACATTTTTTTAATATTTTATTTATTCATTTGTCAGAGAAAGAGAGGGAAAGAGCAGAAGCAGGCAGAGGGAGAAGCAGACCCCCCCACCGAGCAAGGAACCCGATGTGAGACATCATCCCCGGATCCCTGGACCATGACCGAGCCCAAGGCAGACACTTAACTGACTGAGCCTCCCACGTGTCCCTAGAATGACTAAAACTTTTAAAATATTGACCATACCGAGTGTTGGCTAGAATATGGAGGAACTGGAACTCTCATTCACTGTGGGCAGGAATGTAAAATGATATAAACACTTTATAAAACTGGCAAGTTCTTATGCATTTAAACATATGCCTGTCATATGACACAGACATTCCATCCCTAGGAATTTACCTTGAGAAATGAAAATACAGGTCCATACAAAGACTTGTAAGCCAATATTCATAGCACAGTCATACGTCAATAGTCATAGTTTTATTTACAACGGCAGAAAACTGGAAACAAAAAGAAAACTGGAAACAGAAATGCCCCAAAAGAGATGACTGGATAAAGAAACTTCAGTACCTCCGAACAAGACAGTGTCCGACCATAAAAAGGAGACTATCAATGCACGCTACTACACAGACGAATCTCACAATAATCATGCGGAGAGAAGCCAGACAAAAGAGTACACACTGTATGAGATTCCGCTTATCTAAAATAATCGGCAATGCCAAGTAATCTATGGTGCGAAAACCAGATGAGGACGGAGAACAGAAAGAGGCAGGAGGAAGTATTACAAAGGGCCATGAGGAAACTTCTAGGGCGCAAAATATGTTCACGATCCTAACTGTGGGATGCTTTCATGAGTACATACTATCTCAAAACTCAGCGCATTACACACTTTACATGGTGAAGTTTACTGTGTGTCAATGGCATTTCAGTCTTTTAAGAAGGAATTCAGAGAGGCAAAGTAAAATAAAAGGCAAAACAGAAAGCAGAGGGTCTGCTCACGTCCTAACAGCTTAGAATCGCACGGCAGAGCCCACGGCAGGGCACAGGAAGCATGTGGAGCTAAGGGACAAGGGAGGGGAGTGACCCTGAACGGGGCATGGCTGAGTATGACCTGGTGCAGGGAAGCCTATCAGCGCTGACACCTGAGCTACAGTAGGACCAGTGAGACCTGCAAGTAAAACTGCTTAGAAATTCCACGTTTATTTTTTGTTTCTTTTTCAGTCAGACTCGTCACATCACATCTCATTTCGTGTGTACTATTTCACGACGATTATGTTGTATTTCAACTATAAAACACCACATACTACATACAAATGTACACTCTGGAGATAGTCATTTCCTCAGGACAATAATCTTGTCATGGGGTTTCACCAAAGACTGGTTTTATTTTGTTCTGTACATAGGAAAATTCTAGAACTCAAAGTAAAGAACCAAGCTAATAATGTGACTGTTTTTTTTCTCCTTTATTTTTCCAAGACTAGAAACAAATTATGAAAAACTTGTTACAAAGTGGATGTGCTTGTACAAATGGGTGTAAAGCAAGTGTCTTCACACTCAGAAGGCTTTAAATTTTTTATACTAATATATTATAGGCTTAACATTGATATATCCCGACAACCACAAATAAACATTGTATCTCTAATAATTCTCATTTTTTTACACAATAAAAAATAATTTATACCATTAATCACAACCTTACAAGAACTCTGGAAAGAAGTACACCTAATAAGACTCCATCATTCCACTATTCCTCAAAACCAAATAATAATCATAAAACACTTGCCCTTTTCTCTTCTCTGATTTTAACATGCTATGAAGCCTTCCTTCTGTCCGCTCTAAATGCTAAGCTCATTTTTAAGCCATTATTTTCACGTTAATTGAATGGCGGGCGGCAGGGGGATGGGATACAAGCAGGGGGATGGAATCACAAAACTAAGTGGTCCCTTTTCCTTCGTCTGTGCTAAATGTATTTCAAAATGAAATACACAAGAAAACCTCAACCTCACTTTGGTTGGTTTTTTTTCAACCTCACTTTAAATACTGATTTTTACCTGTTCATTAAATGACTCATTTGTCCCATGGTCTCAGCCAGCATGTCATTTTGGTGTTAAGGAACAAAGAAACAGCCGAAAATGGTCAAAAGAAAGAAGGAAAGAATAAAAGTCGCATCACATGCAAAAGAAACCACTAAGAACTGTACCTGACATCGAGGCCAGCCTTGACCATCACAGCCTCTCCCACCCAGCCAGCCCGGTCTCACTGAGAGAGGCCAGACATGCAGTTGAACAACTTCTATGTGCTCTACAGTTCGGAACAGACATTACCCACGCCTGTACTTGGCAGCATTTCCCCCAAACCTCCATTTCAACAACCAGATAAAAAAATCTGACCAGAGCAATGGAGATGTCAGCATAACAGATTAAATGTTCACTGTCAGAATCAAGCTACCTTCTTAAAAGATAAGACAAAGCTTCTTAAAAAGGACTTTCAGCTAAAGAGCGTAATTTGGAAGTTTAGATTTTTGTCTCTTGTATATACAATAGGACATAACCAGGAACTCACATTCCCTAACTTCAGGTTTTGTATAAAAATCTGTTATCATGACGAGCACCAAGTAATGTATAGAATTGTTGAATCATTATATTGTACACCTGAAACAAACATAACACTGTATGTTAATTATACTTTGATTAAAAAAAACAGAGCTACGGTTGCTCTAACTTATGGAGTAACCATAAACCCCAGGACCTAAGACATGGCCTCACCTCTAGCACCCACACCCTCGGATTCTCTTGACCGAGTATTATGGTGGCAGCCAATCTGCTGGATCCCAAAGAGCCCAGCCAAAAGCCTCAATCTCAGTTTCTTTAATTGCCAAATACATTTTGTAACTAGAACATACAACCAGTAACAAGCTTAATTGTAACAGTGGGCATTTTAATTGCTTCTGGAAAACTCGCCAACCACCTGTGGTACAGAGCTTCAAAAGGATGCCCTGTCATGAGCTCATCACGATCTCAACCCTGACGAGCCGCAGCTCTCACAGTGATACTCACGTGCAAGCTGCATATAAGGTATGTAAAAGGATAAATTTAGAAATTACTTATGGGAATTAAGGGACTTATTTATTAATTCGACTTCACTTTGGATCCCCCCACAATGTAGAGGGCTGGCCTTTAAGAAGGCCAAGTCCCCCAGCTGGGAAACTCAGAATCACCCGCTTTGTCTAAGCCATTCCACATCACTTCATACTTGGGTTTATTTAGCTGACTTGAAAACGTTTTGGCATTTTTTTTAAAGAAAATTCTAAAGGGAGCAAACCAGTAAAAGGAGCAAGCATTTTGTGTGATGCTCTTGAGACCATGAGTGAAATTTCGTCAATGGAAATGGCTCAAAAGGTACCAGTAAAGTTTTCTAAGGAACAGGATGGCGCTTTGCCGCATTTCTCACTCCTCCAAACTCTACACTTAATCAAGTTTGGAGTTCTGGTTTATTTTATTCAAAGGACAAAATCCTCATGGTGAAAAGAGTCAACAGAAGGAAAAAGCTCTGGTTCTGCCCTTTCCACCTGAGTCAGCGCGGGCTTGCAGCAAACGCAGAGAACAAGAGCGCCTCCTGCTCTGCACTGATGAGCGCTGGGATGGATGGTTTCAGAAATACGCTGCTTTTTAAGGAAACATGAATGCCTCTGATTCACCATCGTTAAGACGACTCTCACGGGTGAAAACCTCCAACCCACCAGAATGGCCCTGTGAGCCTTACTCAACACTGAAAATGAGAAGTTACAATAAAAACACTGCGGAGGGAAAATTTCTGGTCGTACTGAGGAACACCTTAACAAGCCAGGGTTACACTCTGCTGGGCTAACTCACTCCTCTGACGCCGAATTTCACTCCACTGGGACGGCACAACACACGGCACCCACGCGAAGCCCCTGCCTGTGAGTCAGACCGACGGGTTTTAAGTTGACGTGAGTGTATGACCCTATCCTTAAAAAGGCACAAGAGCCGCAATCTGGTTTCACTGGCTTGAATGGCACCAGAGAGGGAGAAAGGAGGTTTCTGAACCTCTCCTCTCTGCCTTTCGGCCAGTTCTTCCAAGGCAGTCTCTACCTGGCCACCAGCCAACTCTGTACAATCCCGCTAAGTCTGTCCGGTGCGGTTATCTCCACGGCAAGTGAGCTTGGCAACGTGTTCCTAACCCACCGCGAGGAAGCAGGTCCTTCATACCAAACACCCAACCGGGCAGCAAGGGCATCGGCCGCGTCATCGGGGTATCTGAGCTACTTTTGGTGGCTCTGATAAACAAGCACGTATCACCCCTCCCTCAGCTTCAACAAAAATGTGCCTCTCTTAGCAGTGAGTGGAAGGAACTCAGTGTGGGGCTGGTTGTGTGTCAGAGAGCCCATTTCCTAATAGTGTTCTCAGGAAACCACCGAATCCCACCACCTTCAAACACACCCACAACATAAAGGGTCCTAAATCAAAATTCAATCTTCAAACACACACACACACCCCAAAAAACATGTTTTCATTATCATATATTATTTCTCTCCTTATATATACTTTACAGGAAGTAAAGGATGGAAACTGTAACCACGTGACGGGATCCTCGCTCTGACCGGACAGATCTCTCCTAGTAACCAGACAACGTGCGAACCCAGGCTGAGCTACTCCAAATCCTGCAGACCCGGCACCCAGCACAGAGCAAGCTGGGTGCGGCCATCTCTGTGCCCAATAGAAGCTACTGCCAGTTCCTCTCAAGATACAGCTCCAGCTTCACGGACAACCACTACCCCCTGCAAGGAAGGGAGGTCTGGTCACTACCACCCTCCCACGTCTGAACTCCAGAATCCCACAATCAGAATGCTTTCATGATGCTTCTGAACGATCGCCGGTGTCTCTTTGTTTCTAGTAGTCATCCATAAAAAGAGGAGAAAATCTCAAAAATATTTTTTCTTTCAGTCACCCATAAAAAAGAGTTTAGGAGAAACTAATCAATCTGAGGCCGTGGGATATTTTTTCTGCTTGGGTTTCTGCAGACACTAACAAAGCAGCAGTAGGAGACAGGGCTAAGCTAACATCAGTGCCCTCTCTGAGCCATTCAGACCTTACTTGAGCAAACCCGGCTTTCAGGAAGGGATTCAAAGGATCAAACATGTCACTCAGAACTCATTCTCGGAGTCCCCTTCTGGAACCTGAGAGACAACCTACAAAGCAAAGACCCAGAGATCGAGGCTCTGCAGTCAGCATCCCAACACCAACAATCCTAAAAGCCTAGACGGAGTCTCTAACCAGTTTGTTTTTAACAGACAAAACCATACACACGGACAGCTGTACATGATATGAGAAAGTACGGGAAGGACTTTGAGACTCATTCTACAAGCCGGACATATACTAGATAGAAACAGTGTTTAAATGTACCAAGTAAAGAAAGTTAGTGTTATTAGGCACATATTTCGGTTAAAAAATTGTTTTTCACAAACTGTAGGTATCATATCCTCCCACCGAATGGATTCTGTCTGGTGGACAGTCAAGACAAGATCTGGAATTTAATCCCGCCGGGGCTGGGGCTCGGTCTGCTTTGTTCACAGATGCATGCAGAAACCAGTACCAGGCGTACTGCAGGCATGCAAATACTGTGTTCCTGCATATATCAAATGCAAATTTCTTTAATCCTCACAGTCACCTAGATGAAGAAACCAAAAATTAAGATATTTAAATAGAATGCCCAAGGTCACACAACTGGCAAGTGGCAGCATGCCTTTTCTTATACCTGTATGTCCTGAGAGTAGATCCGTGTAATATTGGTTATTAAAACCAACAGGCTTACTGCATGGTTGACTCAAGCGAACCTTTATTAATGGCTTATCCTAAATTCTGTGTTGAGCTATATACTGTGAAAGTGGTGTCTATCTCTATGAACTATTATAAATTATAAAGCCAGCCAAAGAGGGCAAACTGATGGCTCTTCAACCTAACCCAGGATTAAAGTTCACATTTATAAAAGCTTACTGAAGGGGCAAATTTGTAAAGGAAACATGCAGATGAGGCCCAGTCATTGACACAAAGAAGGAACACACTGCTGATCTCTTACTTTGGTGGAAACCAAAAAGTCCTGTATTAACAGTTAAGGTAACTAAGAAACAAAACAAAACAACCAGTTTAAAAACAAAATTGTTTTAAGATATGATAACTAATCCCATCTGAGAGTCAAGGAGCAATGCAGATGTCCCCTATCAAGAAAAAGCCCAAGGAAATGAAAAACTTCCAGGAAAGAAGTAGTGCAAAGCCTCCAGACCTGACCTCCCTGTACCTTTTATGCTGGTTTCCTGGGAACATACCAGCCTTTGTGTACTGCTCGGAGCAGAAACTTCCACGTTCTTTTTAACCTTACACTATGAGAGATCATGTAACCAAACGAGGTGAAGTGTAATCTCATCACACAATACAACACGAACAGCTGTGAGTTCCTAGTCAGAGGACGGCAGCTCAATTCGGCGGCACACCTGCAATTATTTAATGTCTAGTTAAGCTTGTCTCCATTTAATAAATTACTTGATAATCACAAAGAGAAAGGGAAGAAAAGACAGAAGCCACAAGTGAGAACTGGAGACATGGGCAGGAATTAACAAACAAGGATAAAGAAAAAGTCCTCGCAACAGGTTTGGGGAACAAGGTGGCGGAGCCGCACAAATTCAGGAATTCTCTACGACAGGTATTTTGTTAGCTTCTGCTCAGGTGCGGGGTGGGGGGGGGCGGGGAGGGGGGCAGAAAGTTAGCCACAGGAGGGGGCCAAGGCTAACCTGCCCCACACCCTACCCTCACTGTGCTCACCAAGTCCCTCCCTGAGCTCCTTCACCAGGCAGGGCGGAAAGGTAAGCAAGGATAGAGTTCTCACTTTTCCAGGAGACTGAAAAAGCTGCAGGATTATCAATTCCCCTTTTCACTTAATAAAAGAATAGACACTTCCCCAGCCTTCCAACACACAGCCAGCTTTCATCTGCCCAGGAAACCAGAATAGGATGCGTCAGGACAATACACATCTAGAGGCAATATCAAAATCTCATTTTCACCAACAGCTTCGGCCATTCCCCCCACCAGCTATTTCCCGAAATTCACCCAAAATAAATGTATTTTTCTTCTATCTCCACTTCTCTTCCCGACAGCCCTCTGGTAAAACAAAATTGCCAGAAGGAAAAAAACAAAAGGAAAAGGCAGAGAGGGGAGGGGTGAAGTGGAAGAACGTCCATAATACACTGTTACCGGCTAAAATGTGTTCCCCCCAAATTTTTACGCTGGAGCCCTAACTCCTCTAAGTGCTTCGTAACATGAACATATTTGGAGATAAGGTCTTTAAGTAGGTAAGTGAGTTACAATGAATTCTTTAGGTTGGACACTAATAGTACCGTTGACTCGAACAACACGGATTTGAACTGTGAAGGTCCACTTAAATACAGCACTGTAAATGTATTTTCCTTATCACTTTCCTTTTTTTTAATTTAATTTCTTTATAGTAGGCTCCACACCCACCATAGGACTCGAACTCACGACCCCTAGATCAAGAGTCACTTGATGTTCTCCTGAGGGGCCCAGACAGGTGCCCCTATGACTTTCTCAATAACAATTTAATTTCTCCAGCTTACTGTGCCATAAGACCACAGCATACCATACAGACAACATACAAAGTACGTGTCAATCGACTGTGTTACCAGCAAGGCTTCCAGTCAAGAGTAGGCTATGAGCTGTGAAGTTCTGGAGGGAGTCACAGTTATACACAGACTTCTCGCTATGCGGAGGGTCAGCACCGCTAACCCCTGTGTTGTTCAAGGGGCCCCTGTAACCGTGAGTCCTTTTAAGAAGACTCACGGGGACTCAGCGTGCACGTACAGAGAAGACCATGTGAGGACACAGCGAGAAGACCGCCTATCTTCAAGCCAAGGAGACTGGCTTCAGGGGGAACAACCCCAGCAACATCTTGATCTGGGACTTCCAGCCCCAGACCATGAGATAATACATTTATTTTAAGCCACGCAGTCTCCGGAACTGTGTTATGGCGGCACTGGCAAACGAATACAGCCACAAATCAGACCATGACCTCGGAAGAAGTAAGTACCTTCCCCTGAACAGGCCCACTCTAAGTACTTCAGCTGCATGCCCACCTGGATACAAAGAAGACGACCAACAACTTGTTGGTATTTATCCCTTGCTTGTTGGACCACCCTGTTGAAATGGCAGAAATGGACTTCTACTCTTTCCACAGAGCAATTTCTAAAGCCTGAAACTTGGCCAAAAGACACTACTCAAATCACAAAGGGAGCCAGACACTGATACTGACCGTCCACGCACGCATTCAATTCTGTTAGGCACCTACTATTTGTAGGGGAAATGAGGAAAAATTAAGATTTGGGACCAGCTCCTACTAGGAGTACTAGGCAGTATTAGTACTAGTACTAATGATGTTAACAGGCTGAATTGAGATAGGCACAAAGACCTATGGAAGCATCTTGTCAGGAAGGTCTAACACATAAATTCCTAAGTCTGAGAAGACAAAAGAGAAGACGAGGGCATTTCGGGCACAGAAAATGTAAAAGCAAGGAGACAGAAATATAAGAGCAGGAATGAGAGAGCCAGAAGTGAGAATATTAAAATATTCCACCTCTAACGCTTACGAAGTACACGATCTTGGACAAATGACAAAAAAGTCTCTGACACTGAATTTAATATATAAGATAATGCTTGTCAAACACCTAGAACTGTCCCTACCAATGGAGGGTTCCTATGGGCTTTATTTTGTTTGTACCGGAAATGGCAGATAGTTCTATGGGCTGGACGACAGGGATGAGCAGGCCTAAAAACAAGGCTTAAACAGCATTTTGGAGGCAGACTATGAGGAGCCTCATATAGCATACTAAGGACTTTTGAAAACAGTATATCCTATGGACAACAGGACACCCTTGAAGGTTTTCTTTTTTAACTTCAGCTGGAACATGCAGACTCTGGGATTTCTTTCTTTTTCTTGTTTTTTTTTTAAATGATTATTCATTTATTTAATTGACAGAGAGAGATCTCAAGTAGGCAGAGAGGCAGGCAGAGAGCGAGGGGGAAAGCAGGCTCCCCGTCGAGCAGAGAGCCTGCTGTGGGGCTCGATCCCAGGACCCTGAGATCATGACCTGAGCAGAAGGCAGAGGCTTAACCCACTGAGCCACCCAGGCGCCCCAGAGTCTGGGATTTCTGAAAGAAGTCTCTAGGGGTGGTGCCGGAGTGAACACTTGGGGGAGAGAGAATGAAGTCAGGGTGACAAGGCTGTGAAAGCTGCCGGGCAGGAGAAAAGGAGACAGAAAGGACAGAACAGAGTTCGGGTACATTTCAGAAGTACAACAGCTAGAACACAGTGACCTCCCGAACACGCAACTTGTTTCAGAAAGAAAATGACAAAGAATTTAATTAAGTTGGCTAGACACTCTAGAAACACTGTCCTACGTAATTAACTAATTTATATTCTAATGCATTTACATACATGCATGCAAAAAAAAAAAAAAAGAGCTAGCAAAACACGGCAAACAGACCAGCGCTCCTAACCAATAAACACTCTCTTTAAAGCGCTGAACAACTGCAAAGAGCCTTTATTTTTAGCATTTAACATCTCTGATATTTACTAAAGCTTATAGCTCCTCTTCCCTGGGAGTTATTTTCTTGTTTAAGGGGACTGTATTAATATCCGTCCTTGCATCCTGACCAAACCAGCACGTCAGCGTGAACCGTTTCCTCCGACTCTCCAAGCTGCTGGTATTTTCATCCCTCACCTACTCTACAAGTACGACGATCGGCTCTACATCTAGGCTTGAAGGCCGGGTACTGAAGGCCAGTACAACATTTACATTTCTCCCAGGCTGAGGCATGGAAATTCAGTGACAAATCAATTTTTTTTTTCCTTTTACAGACCGGTGGACATGCAGTCTTTTGAGAAGAAGCAATACAGGCGAGAGGAGAACCAGAAGCAGATGTTGGGGAATATCCTTCCAGGAGTCGTCTTCATAACCCTGGCCATTTTTAAAGCATTGATCAAGTCGATAAAGCAGACACGGTCAAGTGACGGGGGCTGTTGGACAGGTTAAGAGAGGCCGCTGGCCACACACAGCCATGGCTGTTTGCTGGCCCAAGTCAGGCCACCCATGGGGCCTGCAAAGCAGCAGCAGACCACAGATCAAAGCTACTCGGGAGTTCTGCACCAATGTAACGGTCCCCACATTTGCACACAGCTCGCCCCTGCACACACCCACAGAAACACACCTACCCTCCACACAGCCATCCACATGGCTGGCCATCCTCAGGCTTCCTTCTAGCCCTGTGGCCCTAGAAGACCATGACCTAGACCCAGGGACACTTGGGAACTGTTCCAGGTTCCTGTTTGGTTCACACTCTCTTCTTAGAGACAGGCTCCTTGCTGGTGCCAGTCCTTGCAGTCAGGAGACCAGGGGAACCCTGTGCAGGGTCAGACCCCAAGTCCAGCAGCAACAGCTGAGCCCCAGATAAGCTATCCGACCCTCCATTTCCTCAGCTATGACCTGAGGATAAGAATACCTCAAAGCTATTGTGTGAGATCTCATTGAGGTAAACGAAATATGTACATTTCCCAGACTGCAAAATACTACAGAAATGTTCATTATCACCTGGCACTCGCTGAGCACTGGGACACGGGCTGAACGAATGCCATCTCCACGAGGACACTAAATTCCCCCCAAGGCAAGGGATCTGATCAACAAGTCAAACTCCACACAACCTCCGACGGGCTCTGCAATCCTCGGTCTTTGCTGCTTTAGCCACTACTGATCGGCAGCTCCGGTGCCAAGCCCGCGCTAAGCACTTCCCGATGCTTCCACGTTTCCTCCTCACGACCTGCTCGGTGACACAGGCACCCTCAGTATGCCCCTTTTATAAATGGGGAGGGGGAAGCACAAACAAGTTATGTGACACGTTCAAGGTGACACAGCTAGCGGCGGCGAGGAAGGAGTCTGAACCCAGGAGGTCTCATCCTAGAGCCAGGGCCCTTCACTGCCAGGGGAGGCCAGCCCTGTGCACACAAAGCTGTCAGGCAGGTCCCACCGGGGAGAAGCACCTCTAGCTCTACGTTCTAGCACTTGACTCCAAGAACCAATTAACGACAAAATGACAGCATGACGCTCTAGAAAAAGAAAAAAAATTATATCTACTCATTCTCTCAATTAGCATGTGATGCGGAGAAGAGGGAAATCACCAAATATTTAATGTGCTTGAAACCTGGTCTATGAAAGATTCAGTCATTTGAAACCACTTTTATAACTGGAAGTAAATCTTAAGAAATATAAACTCGAGGCAAGGTTTTCACTTCAATAACCCTTCTAGTTAATAATTGATATTAGTAAAAGAAGAAAAACGGAGGACAGGCTCTAAATTGTATGCCCCAACAATGGAGGCTTGTCAGAGGCTCAGAGGAATCGCCCAGATCTGTCATTGGAACATGCCCAGAGGCAGCTAGGAGTCATGAGCTGGACCTTTGTCCCTCTCTGGGATCATACACCTATGACAAGCCCCAGGGTTCCAGGAGACCTGGACTTAATCAAACCATCTAACACAGTTAACAGAGCTAATGATGGCACAAGAAAAACAAAACAGTAAATCTTTGCAATTTTTCTGACTCTAAAAGTATTGCAAAATAGACAGTTTATTTTAAAACAGACAAAAACAAGAACCCAGTAGAAAAACAAGCAAGGAGTATGACCAGACCGTTCACAGAGATCCTGGATATAGGAAAAGATGCTCAACATTACTCATATAGAAATGCAAACTGAAACCACTTTTAGGTAGAATTTTCTCTTATCAGATTGGCAAAAATTCAACAGTTTAACCACAAAACATGTTGACAAGGCTGAGGGGAAATCCCTACTCTTAGGTACTGGTATAACCAATAGAATTGGTACAAAGGGTATTGGCAATAACTATCAAAATTTGGTAGAGAGGACTCTGGCAACAACTATGAAAACGACAAAGGCACATACACGTTGACTAACAACTTCACTGCTGGGAGTTTATCCCACAGACGTATAAATACCCATGGATGAAATGCCATGTAATCAAAATTATCCAATGCAGCAAGCATCACTTGTAATAGCACAGGACTAAAAATAACCCAAGGTCAGAACTGCTTAAATAAATAATACAACCATATTAGTACAGCCATACAACGAAGTATTATGAAGCTTTAAAGAGAATTGGGAAGAGAGAGGGAATGATCTCCCAGATACACAGATAAATTACAAAAAAGCAAAATGCAGAGCCATGTTTATGGTATTTTCTGTATAATATACATACAAATATATTTCTGTTTGCTTCGAGAAATTATGGAGGATACATAAGAAACTAATAAAGTGGTTATGAGAAGCTAAAGAATAGGGAATTTTGGGTCCAGGGATGGGAGTGAGACATCTCTCCATAACATTTTATGTGGTTTTGATCTTTGAATCATATTACCGACTCAAAAAATAAACAAAAAAGAAAAAGAAACCAATAAGAACACCCATCAACCCCACAACTGATAGAGTCGATCTGGATTTACCTCTATTGTGGATTATATGATTGACAGATTATCAGGGACCATTCTCCAAATTCTACTTCTATTGCTTCCTACCTACAACATGCCTCATACCTCATATGACCTTAGGAGATGCACGTAAATTTAATCTTAGCCAACAGAGTAAAATCAAAGGCAGAAAAATATAAATGTGTAAAAGTAAATATAAAAAACCCTAACATGGTCAGTCACCAACCACATCGGGGGATCTATCTTACCTCCCGTGGTCCGCGATCTGTGCCACTCTGCTTCGCTACCACACACCCCTACCCCAAATCCTAACCTCTCCCTTCCCAAGCACAGACAGTAGAAATTTAAGCATTTTTTAGCAATTAAAAACTCAAAACTTATTTAGAAACAAATTCAAGCCCAAAATCACCAATTAAAATCTCAAAGTATAATCTATAACAACAAAGTGGTTCTGGTTGTCTTGAGTGTGAAAATTCGACATGTTGGCAGGTGCTGATAAGAACTGACCCAGCAAAAGCAGTATTTTATCCCACATTATCTCCAGTGGGATCTCACACATCTCCCTGCATTCACTCCCAGTCTGGCTGTGCTGTGAGGCCATTACAGTGCACAGGGCGTGTGTGCTGTCTTACAGGAGGGTAGCCAGAATGAGGAGGGCAGTGTACGACATCACGGATTCTACCAAGAAAGGGCCTCCAAGTTCACAGATTATAGTACCAGACGGTAGAAAGGCTTCCACCACTCCTTTCTCAAAAACCCTCTGGGAGACAAGTCATCAAAGCCAAGCTCACTTAAGTGCTATCTAGGGAAAATTATCTGCTTTTCTAGTAGATCAATATATAGCTAATAAGGTCAGAGACCAGAAATGAACAATCAATAAAATGGGGAAGCCATTGCAACCTGTCACTGCTTTTACCCACATCCTTTGCTCCTATCTCGAGAAGGTGTTCACAGAAAGAAGGGAACAATTAACTGCGTTGACACAAACTTGCACACATACCTCATTTCACTGTGTTTAAGACTATGGGACTACTATTAAGACGTTCCTTAATCACACTAGGAGGACCACAACAGATCACCCAGGGAGAAAACCTTGCCCTGGACAGCTCACCAGGTTTTCACTAGTTCACCCAAAGTCAATGCTCAGAATTAGGGAAACAAAAGGCTTCTGAAAGTGACATCCTGCTCTCCCTCCCCTTCCTCCTTAGGGGTGTCTCCGTGTCCTCATCAGCAGGCCCTGATCCAGGAGGCACCACTTTACCCTGCCACACTGTCACGGGATGTCTGATCTGCTTGAAGAGGTGAAGGGAAACGCTGCGAGCTGATCCAGCTACAGAAAGTTCCCCTGATACCTCATGAATTTTTGAAGCTGTCTCATAAATCAGTTCAACCGAGATCACTTAACTTGGTCTTGTTACAAACCCTGCTGCCACAGTGGACAGTATCTGAAACTGTAATCTTAAAATGTGGAAGGACTGGGGCGCCTGGGGGGCTCAGTGGGTTAAGCCTCTGCCTTCAGCTCGGGTCATGATCCCAGGGTCCTGGGATCAAGCCCCGCATTGGGCTCCCTGCTCAGCGGGGAGCCTGCTTCCCCCTCTCTCTCTCTCTGCCTGCCTCTCTGCCTACTTGTGATCTCTGTCCAATAAATAAATAAAAATAAAATCTTAAAAAAATAAAAATAAAATAAAATGTGAAAGGAACAGGGGGAGAGGAGGGACCCTTCCCACAAAAGCTGGGGGTGGAAAGGGGACAGTGCCAACCCTGGCGGTCCTGAATAGATAGTCTGGGATGTCCAGGAAGTCAAAGGAGAGAGGGAGCGGATCTGAGAGTTAAGAAAACATTTTGCTGCAGAACATTCTTGTTTCTTTCACTTGCACCTAAGGTCTAAAGCTGAGGCGCTCTGAGAAAGGCTTGGACCACCCCTCATAGCAAATCTGGAGGACTGAGCCCACCGCTGGCATCACCCAGCTCAGTGCATGACACCTGGATGCGGTATAGAAACCGCTCTTTTTTTAAGGTCTGCTTAGAAGAGGCAATGCTTCTGAGGACAGGAAAGTTTGCCTCTGCCATTCAGCTCCCTTTCCCTGGCAAAGAAGAACATGAGATACGCATCCTAAAGCAGCGATTCTCAGAGTGGGGTTCCTGGATCGCCAGCTGTAGCCTCACCAGGCAACATGTAAAGCAAATTCCGGCCCCCCCGCACCACCCCCTACACACACACACACACAGAATTAGAAACCGTTGATGAGGTCTAGCAATCTGCATTTTAATAAACCCTCCAGGGAATTCTAATGCTAAATGAAGTTTGAGAATCAGTGTCAAGTAGTTTCTGCCTATACAAATACGCTACACCCCCCTAACCTACCCCTCAGAAATCAGTCAGCTGATTAAAGATAACTCAACAACTTTAGATGTTTGGAAAGGAAAGTCCACATGTAACCATGAGCAGGGTTTTCTGGTAGTGTTAACTAACTGCACACACCACCTGGTTCACTCACAGCACAGACATACACACTTTACCAATGAAAATGCAGAAATCATCACTTTACTGACAAAAATGCAAAAATCATGGGGCGCTTGGGTGGCTCAGTCGTTAAGCATCTGACTCCTGCACAGGTCATGCTCCCAGAGTCCTGGGATCGAGCCCCGCATGGGGCTCCCTGCTGGGACGGAAGCCTGCTTCTCCTTCTCCCACTCCCTGTGGTGCTCCCCCTCTCACTGTGTCTCTCTCTGTCAAATAAATAAACAAAATCTTTTACAAAAGAAAGAAAGAAAGAAAGAAAGAAAGAAAAGAAAGAAAGAAAATGCAAAAATCAGGCCAACAGCTAAAACAGTAGGAAAAAAATCTTTTTTTACAAACTGGAACACATTAGGAAATTAATGTCACACGAAGTGACAAGAAGGTCAGGCTCCCTGGGTAGAACGGAGGTCATCCTGCATTCAGCTCCAGTTGAAACAACTAAAAGATATTCAAGAAAGTCTTTATTCCCTCTGGACTTGGTTAGGCAGCCTTGAGAATTCCAGATCATCTGCTAGTATTTCTTTAAAAAACCCACACATTTAGATATGTGGGTAAGGACGCTCAGAGTGTTTAAGGAGGAAGGGCATTTTCACATGCCGCCATCAATGACACGTCGACGACGAGCCCGATTACCCTGCTGTTATTCTGAAAAAAAATTCTATACCTATCAGAAAACATTCTGTACCCTACCTGGCGTCTGTTCTGGAGGGAAAGAAGCCCAGCTCAGACCCCAATGGCCGCTGTTAAGACAGGCCGGCATAACTAAGGAAACCAACCTGAGGAAGGGCTCTCCGGTTCTTGGCCTCGCCCTGAGAAGGGTGACCCCGCCAAAGAGGCGAAGACCAGAGGTCGTCCTGGGCCTTTGCGGCTGCCAGTGAGGCATACAGGTCAGTGGAGACTTTCAGAAGCCTCAAGTCTCTGCCTTCAGAGCAAAACTAAACTTGCCCTTGGGACTGGAGAACACGCATGAGCCAATGCAAACTCACACCCGTGATCGGATGGACGTGTGAGCTTCACCAGTCGCAGACCCGTCCTAACGCCAGGCCCAGCCGTTTTAAGAACTATTGTTGGCTTGGTAATAACACATTTTTATCAAGCGCCTAAAAGGCAAAATGCTAGAAGGGGTCTCTTCCTATCGGGTTTTACGTTTTGGTTTGTTCTGTTTTGTTTTGTTTTAGAGAGAGAGCATGAGAGCAAGCGGGGTGGGGGCCAGAGGGAGAGAGACGAGAATCTTAAGTAGAGCCTGCCTGCCCGGCGCAGAGCACGACCTGGGACTCGACCTCAGGACCCAGAGACCAAAACCTGAACGAAAATCACATGCTTCACTGACTGCGCCACCAAGGCACCCCGGGTCTCTACCTTTTGTTACTGAAAACAAGCAAATCTCGAGAGTCAGGAAGGCCTCCTCTTTTGCGAGCCAGCTTACCATGCAGAAGCTGCTGGCAGAGAAACCACACTTAAAAACTACGGTTTAGAAGAAAAAATCTGAGTACTGTCTAATTTCCATACCTAATTTCAAAATATTCAAAACTAGAGTAATTTTGGTCAAAACATGTTAGTTTTATTCCAGCAGTGGGGGAAAAAATGATTTTAAATGAAACATTTTCAAAAAGCAGGTTCTTAAGGTATGACAAAATATTATAAAAATAACACCGCGCCTATTAAGCTCTACTATCAATCTAGTTTTACAAGAATAGATTTTTTTAATGTGATGTTAATATCTGCCCAGTGAAATACCTTGCTTAATATGTTTGGTTTTAAAATGAGTATTAAAAAAAGTACACAGTTGGGTCTGACTCAAGTGTCATCAGATGCATCCAAATCAGGACCGAACCCTTATCAAACATCAGAGTAGGATTTTTCAAATTGTTAATGTGTACTTTGTTTTGTATCTCATAAGCTAAGCTGAAAAGTAGTATAATATGGTACTTTGCCCATAATGTCAAGCCACAAATATTAGATTTTTGTTTCTTTGTTAATGTACTTAAAAATGGTCAAACAAGTGATATACTCATACGACAAAGCACAGACTACCACCTTCTCTCCCACGGGTACCCACATCTGGAAGCACCCAGAATGCACCCAAAATTTTCCTGCTTTATAAAGACAGTACATATTTTAAAGCCCACTTATACTTATTTTTAAAGACATTAGTCTTTTCGCAGAGCAAGAGAAAGTAATTTTCTCTCTCACTGCCTTACCTATACGGAAAGTATAAATAGTAAGGGCAGCTTATCAAGTAATGAATTTCAACCTACTTTCAAGTTTGAGGGCTGGCACTGAACCTATAATTACTTCTTTCAGGTAACTTCCATCTACGAGCACAGAACAACAGAGGTCAACTGTACCGCCGGGGCAACCCCGAGAGTTCCACGAGCATCCCGCTCTTGTTCTCTAGCGCAGTTCTCCCCACGCGGCTGGGCACCGGAATCCCCAGGACAGCTTTCAGACATTAAAGACTCCCCGTCCTCATCTCATTTAACCAGAATCTCCAGGAGTGAGGCCCAGAAATGCGCATTTGCTTCCAACGGACAAACACCAAAACCAATACTCAGTAGCCGGGAGGAAAAGAACAAGCAGCAACGGGTTCTCAAAAGCGCCCCTGAACCGTCACTCCTAAGTCTAAGGAAGCCATCACCGAAGATGACGCCGCTGCAGAAGGGGACGATCTAAGTGACAGGCAGAAACATTTGACCGGTAGAATCAAGAGCTGCTGCTGCCCGTGAAACTCAGCAAGTCTCCCTGCCGGAGTCTAAACACCAGACCTGCGGTGCTCAAGCTCGAGCAGGCGTCAGAGTTGCTCTGGAGGCTTATTAAAGTCGGGAGTGGGGGGCAGAAAGGTCACTTCCCACCCGTTGCCAGGGGCCACGGCTGCTCTGGTAAGCAAGGCTTTGAGACGCTCAGGGCTGGCGCGATGATGTGCGAGTATGACCTGCGGCAGGGCCAGCGTTGTCACTAACCAGCGGCGTGGCTTTGAGCAAGTCCCAAACCCTCTACGTTTGGCCGTTTTCTTCTTCTCTTGAGCCACTCTACCTACCAGAGCATCTCCTGTCACACCAACACTCTACGCTTCTATGAGATACAAATTCCAGCCGGATTAGCACATGACTTTGCAGGAATCCTGGGGGTGAGAGGAAAGGTTCCCGTCCCTGTGACAAGCAATGAATTATATTAACAGCCAAAAATAACACACACAGACACACACACAGGCAGCAAATCAGTCTCTCTCTCTCTTTTTTGGTGTTGTTAAGAGCCAAGAAAAGGGCTGCTAACCCATATGGCCAAGGGAACAAAATTTACCCTCTTTTTATTTTATTTCTATAATCCCATGTCCGTACAAAAAAACATGTCGGAGCACGAGTTAAATTTCCCCTTAGCACCAAGGGCCTCAATTATTCACCAAAAACTTCCTGTGGCTTTACCCCCAAAAGAGGGAAACGGGCCGCCAAATTTATCGACCAAAACACACCGAGCACATCCTGTAGTTCAAGTCCCCACAACTGCATGAAATAAATTCCTCCATTTTACAGATGAAGAAACAGGCTCGTGAGCTTCACTTAGATAACTCACCCACGACAGCACAGATAATTAATGGCACAGTCAAGGTCGGCACTGTTTTGTACGACTGCAAACCTCTCGCTCTTTTCCGCGGTGTGCCGATTTCCCCATCATTTCCATCTACCACATCCCTTAAAAATGCCAGGAGAAAAAGAGATCCCTTTCTTAAGTTACAGTGAGGAGGATTCTACTGTTTCTTTTATTCATTTTGAAGGAGATCATCTTCAAAAAAGGCCTATCAGGCAATGCACTCCCCACTAAGCTCCCGGATGGCAGAACCTCCGGGGTGTTATTATAAGACTGTTATATGTAAATTTTTGCCCAGGCCTGGAAGACGGGACTAATACTATGAGTTTGATCACATTATCCTTAGCTAACTTTGCACAGCACGAAACTCCCTTTAACGAGTTATACGTAGGTTGTTGGAGGATGTGGGCCAAAGAAAGGTGAAGAAACCACCCGCCACTCCTCACCTACAACACAACCCAGGATTGATATTTACGTGACCCTTTAAAATGGTCAAATTCAGAGCAGTCTCAGCTGATCCCAGAAAATATTTCTCCATTTCTCCTTTTAGAAAAAAGTTTAACAAAAGTCCAATCAACTACAGAAGAGAAGAACCAAGCAGAAAGTCATTAGGAATCAGTAAGTGCTACTTGTGATGTCTGCAGGCCGTGAACTGCGTGCGTAATAGCCCATACGTGTAAGGACTCCCCAACCTTATATTCATTCATTTTCCCAATTAAATGAGCGCACAAATCATGTTCCCAGAGTAACACTGTAGAACACGTCACATGCCTTTATCTCATAGCCCTGTTGGAAGTATGGCTTTAAATAGGACAGGTTTCTTCAAAGGACAGGTGTTGCTTTTTTCTTTTTTTAAAGATTTTACGTAAGAGAGAGGGCGCACATGTGAGCATGCACATGCGCGTGAGCAGGGAAGGGGTTGGGGGAGGAGGAGAGGGAGAAGGAGAAGCACACGCCCCACTGAGCAGGGAGCCAGAGGCTTGGATCCATCCCAGGACCCCAGGATCATGACCTGAGCTGAAGGCAGAGGCTTAACTCACTGAGCCACCCAGGCGCCCTTAAACGACAAGTATTTCTACAACAACTCATCATTTCAAAAAGCAGCCAAGAAAAAACACCTTCCCAAGATGTGGCTCTTTCCCATCCCTCTTTCTCAACCATACAGGAAATTATCTGTCCTTTCTACAGACCTTTAGGAAGCACAGGACTCTGCCTTTCCCCTGGAAGCAGTTTTCCAGACGTCAGAAGGTGTCTTCCAGGTGGACGAGGGGTGACCAGCAATACCACCGCCCTCCCTGAGGCACATCCACATGGCCGCTGTCACCCTTGGCCTGACGGACGTCCGCGGCCTGACGGCACAGTGGGTCCTGGCAGGGAGCTAATGAGGCCAAGGTGAGGCATCAGAAGCACACGGGGGTCAGTTCACTTGGCTCAGATCCAGAGCTACAAACTTCATGTCTAACCTCAGCCTGGTAAATGCTGGCTGTCATGGGAGGGAAAAAAAATCCATCCTCCTATAGGAAAAACACCTCCAGCCTTGGATTCCACTGAGAACAAATCATACATAGAGAATCATTAACCCTATCCTAGAGCATCAGCTGTGTGCGGGGCACTCAGGGAAAGCAATAATGACCTCTACTTATCAGTCAGCTTGCCGAGTGACCGACTCTCGACTACTATCTACTGAGTGCCTACTGTGTGCCACGCTCGAGCAGTATCTACTGAGTGCCTACTGTGTGCCACACTCGAGCAGTATCTACTGAGTGCCTACTGTGTGCCGCGCTCGAGCAGTATCTACTGAGTGCCTACTGTGTACCATGCTCAAGTAGTATCTATTGAGTGCCTACTGTGTGCTGTGGACACAGGTGTGAACAGAAGAAAATTCTTCCCCTGAAACTGTTTCTGATACAGTGGAGACTTAAAACAATATGAGTTCATATGGTGAAAAATTATTTTAGTGAAGAAAAGCAGAGTGGGCATTAGAGAGTAACTGAAGAGAGGAAGGAACTATGTTAGACAGGGTCAGGGAAAGCTTCTCTGAGGAGGTTACCTTCTGGCATGCACGTAAGTGGGTACCTGACATTTGCTGTAAGTAATCTTCATGACAACCCCACAGGCACATGTCTGTATTTTACAAAGGAGGACCCAGGGGCTCAAGGTGGTTGAAAGACTTGCCCAAGTTCATGAATATCATACCCAAGTCCTACCTCTTGTGAAAATCAGTAAGAGGAAATCTCACTAAAGTGGACCAGCGATGCCAGAAAGGATAGCTTATGGGGCGGGGGCGTTACCACTCGTGTCAATTACATCAATTACAGGCCCCAAAAGGGAAAGATGTGCATATTGCCTCTCCTGTAAGAAATCAACCACCCCTGCAATTGAGCCGATGAGAACCATCATCTCTCCGAACTCTTGGTTTTCTCCAAAAGACCTTCCAGTAGAACAATCCCTCCCAACTTCCTCCTTCTTCTCCACAAAGTAACATTCTTCTCTGTTGCTGGACATGCCCACGGGTTTGCCATTGCTTCCTTATCCTGAATTAGAATCTGTTATTCCTGAATAAACCTATTTTTTTCTGGTAAAATCTCTTTTGTTTTTAACATAAACACTGTACAACCCATGGTGCCCTTTCCACCACCCAAAGGTACCAAGACAAAGCCTTGATCACCAGTGCAAGGTGTACAAAACCCAGGAGTCCTCAAGAGGATTCACTCAGGAACAGAAAGAAGCTCAGATCATCTACACATACTTGTTTTTTATCTCAGTCCTTTAAATTCCTATTTTTGTGCTAGCTTTCTGAGTAAACATACACACACACATACACATATATGTATAAATATATGTACAGTGTAGAAGTGAACAAATACAGTATTGACAGAGGCATGTAACCATGTAAGGTTCAAGATCACTACACGAGAGAGGAGATGCCGAATAACTAAACCTGGTCCCTCTTCCCAAGGACACTGTATTTTGTTCCGTACAGCCTATATTCTGTGAACAGAATTACAAATTTCAAGATGTAAAATGAAATAAAGTCAACCATACATGTGACTCCGAGGTGCGGTTCACTGTGGAGTTGAAACGCCTTCCTCCAGCGCCTCATCCAACCCACACGCAGACCTCCGGGGCTGGGGACTCCCCGTCTGTTCCCCTGACAGGGAAACCTGTGTGCTCCACACTACAGGGAATCCACCAACTCATTTCAAATTGGTCACCAGACAGCAGCTGTCAACTGGTAATAACTTTTGGTCACTCCCTACCCAGGCTGTTTAATACACATGTAAACATAAGTTTCATAAATTGTTCAAATGTGTATTTACTCAAAACACCATTATGGGTCCATCAGACTGTTACAGGCTATCAGCTAAATAATATGCATTTTTTAAAAGGCTTGGCAGCTTAATACATATTTTTACTGCTCGCATAACTCAAAAACAGCCTCGGAGTAAAACGTTTAATTTGACACATAAATAGTCCATTATATGGCCTAATCCTCTTTTGTGTTCTCAAAAAGGGAAGAGAGCGCCAGGGTGTTTCAATGTGATAGGAGGAGCACAGCAACGGAGAGGGGAAAGATATTCACACACAGCTGTTGATCTCACCTCAGGGGCAGGCTCATGACGGGGGCTGATAAATAAAGGGGTATTTGAAAAGAAAGGGTCTCTGGCTATCAGAAGCATTTCTGTTGCTCTCCAAAAAAATTAAAAAAAAAAAAACAAAAAAAGAAGGAAGGAAAAGAAAGAAAGGCCATTATTTGTATAGTCCTGGATATTAATCCTCAAAATACCCAGTATCATTCACTTGTAACTACAAACTGCCCTGGCAGACTAGTGTTTCTTGGAGTGGGGTCCTGAACTACTGGTAACCACAGAAGGAACTCCTGTTGAGGTCTATGACCTATCCACACACTGACACACCTTTCTCAGGTTCTCAAAGGCAAATGTGCAATTCCACAGATACTTGTCTCCTTCCACATGACCAAGAGAGCTATTCAGTAGTTAGCTCCCCAATCAGCGAGAGGGTTCCCAAAATCCATTTTGATAAATTAAGATCAGCAAGTTGGCACCGTATGCAAAGCACTTGGAACTGGTCTACCAAGAGCGCAGGCTGCTCTCTGTGGTGCAGCAAAGTGCACTCCGGGTGTCTCACGCACCAACACTGCGCGCCCCGGGGTTCTCACAACACCCTGCAAGGACGACCTGCAGTCACCGCACCACCAGTGCTGCCCTAGTCAGTCACGGTTTATAGCACTACTGTTCTTTCACTCTTCTTACACTACGCTTTTCCAGTATAAACTACCATTAGCTCAGTTTTACCATCAGAAATTCAGTTTGTTGAAGATTATCTGGTTAATCTCACCATGTGTGGGTACTGAAAGGAGATACACAGGAAGCTAAAGGGGATACACACACGGGCTCACCCCCAACATAATGACCCGTGCAGTGAATCTTCATTTGTCCTTTTATGCTCTTGCCATCTACTACCAAGGCAAGTACAGTAAAATTACACTTTCTAAGTTTCGGGGACACTGCCTTATAAGATAAAAACCATGTATGGCGTGTACTAGTATTTGCTCATACGGATACTGAATGGTAAAGATGATATATACCGAACCGGGGTACGTCCCAGAGTCTGAGAGCCGGTACTCCGGATCAGCAATCCTTAACCTTTCCTGGTCAGCCACTTCCACGAACCTGACAAAAGCTATGATGCTCTTTACAGAGCCACACACAGGCATGAGAGTTTGCATAACGGGACACATTTTCGAATTCTTTAAAGCCTTTACAAACCCAGAGACAGATGCCAAGACAATTTTGTACTCTCATTTTTCTGTGATAAATATTTTCAAAACACGAAATCTTTCAGTTTCCCAAATATATAAAGGTTAATATTGAATATATGTTTTGAAACGGTTTCTGAAATCCTAAAAATTCTGCAAATATCTCATTTTTAAAAACTGCCCGTGAGCTCCTTAACCTAATGGTAGGGCCCCCAGTTCTAGATTTCATGCTGTTTTCATCCTTTTAATACCCACTCAGAAAACTGTACCAATTATTTCTTGATGCATATCAGGATTTATCCCTATTTTTTGGACACTGTGGTGCTTGTTACTTTCCACAACTGAATCCTTCTCCAAAACCCTAGAGTGAAGATTTTACCCCGGGGGGGAAAATGACCTATTCTAAAAGTCTTCCATTCCAGTACCCGAGGTCCTTTTACTATAAAGCTACAGACAAGCCGGACTGGAGTACTGCCTTCTGGTTCATTCACATCCCTTCACACTGAAGAAACCTACTGTCTCCTAAGGAAATCCATTTCATTTTTCACAACACTATGAGCAAAGTATTTCTTACATTGATCTGAAATCCATCCTGGATCCTACCTGGATCCTACCTCCAGCAGTCTCTGTTCTCACCCCATGGTTCCATACAAGTCTAATAGGCCTCTTCTGCAGAAGCAGCAGAATATTCCAGAATATTCCAGAATATTCTGGAATATTTGAAAACAGAGGACACAGCCTCCCTTGCTCTCTTCTGCCCACCCGGGCTTCATGCTCTCAGGCCTGTCGCACCATCCTCATCATTTTCTGTGAATACTAGCACTTTATGTGGGTCTGAACTCAATATTCCAAGACTCTTTCAACAACACAGTGAAAGGCCTGCACCCTTTCTCTGAATGCTTTTACCAGTGCGGCCTCATTTTGCCAATCGAACTCTGCCAGAAACTTCTGTATCAAAACTCTCTGACCTCAGAAAATATGGCAGAGAATGTTCCTTGAGTCTGGTTTCCCCCACTATATTCGGTTCTTATCCTGAGAAATTCCTGTAGGCAACAAGCTGCCCACCTGGATGGACAGCTCCTAAAATTAGGAGATGGCCGAGCAGAAGCGGGGGAGCAGCCGAACTCATTCCGAATTCCCTACGGTGGCAAACCGGGGTGGTCTAAAGGTCTTCCATTCCAGGAGGTGGCAAACTGGAGGGAAAAGAATTATGACCCACCTTCAGTTTTCCCTGTTACTCAAAAAGAGCAGGTTCCTACCTAGTAAACATAGCGAAACTTCTAGAACTGGGCCTAGGAGGAGAGGAAGGGAAAAGATAAGGCCCTTTCAAGCAGCAGGATGACTCGAGCAGAGGGGCAAAGGTGGGAACGCCTCTGGCATGTTACAGGGATAAGGAGTCAACCACTCTGGCTTAACCAAAGGGTCCACAGGCGTTGCCTTAGGGAGTAAGGCTGGAAAGGAGGCTGGGGGCAGAGGGATCACAGCACAGAGACTCTTAAAAGCTGGGCTACTGAGTCCAGCTTTCATCCTAGAAGCGGTGGGGAGTCACTGCAGTTTTAAAGCAGGAAAGTAACATGATGAAAGCTATATTTTAGATATAGTACAGGCCTCTATACACACCAGGCATTTAATCAATGATGCTGACCGGACATATAGATTCAAACTGCCAGGAAAGAAGCATCTTGTAACCTAAAACTTACAGAAAACCCACTTCCCTAGTGAAATCCACGTCAGCAACAGCTCACTTTGGCTTCTGAATTTAATTAAGTACAAAGAAAGACAAAGGAAACAAAGAATGAAACTCAGACAAACTAATATTGCCTCTAATGTCCAAGATTCCCTCATTTCCCTCCTGAATCAAAATGCATATTTTACAGTAAGCTAAAAATGATATAGAGGCATTAAATATTTACTCTTCCCATTTGCTATTATTTTTCGCTAGTTACTCGGCTGTAACAGTCATTAACATGCTGAAAAGGAACTTCATGTAAATTCATCACTGGTCTGGGAATACCGCTGCTCTCATGTACCGGCTTGCAAGCTACACCCGGCTCAGAGGCACCATTTCCCTACAGGCAGGGCCAAATGTCTGGTTCACTCACAATTTACAAATGATTATTTTTCTAATTAATCATTCATCAAAAAACATAAACGGCAACAGGGTGTGAAGACAGCGCTAGCACAAAACAGAAGGGGGCATGGGTCCATCAAACCCTCTATCGCAGCAAGCCTTGGCCCAACCGAGAAGGGGCCAAGAAGGCTCAGAGAAGGCTCCTCTGTCCGATGGGACCGCCTGTCCCAGGGTACAACCAGCCCCAAACACCCTAGAAGGGGCAGCTCACCTCACATACGGGTCATCAGAACAACCTCCTCAGTGGCCTGTCCCTTCTCCAGTCGCTCCCTCAACGCCTGCTCAGTCACCTGCCACGCCTCCTTCTCTCCAAGACCTGCAGTAATAATACTTCTTGAAGAGTGTCTCTGTCGTGCCGTAAGGACCCGTGGTGCAATCTCCAGTCTCAAGATGTCAGAGTCTTACAACCTGAAAGGCCCTTACGTATCCCCCGGTGCAGGCCCTTCTTTTTAGAGCGAGGGAAACTGCGGCCTAGGGGGAGTCCCGCATGTCCACCACCACATGCCGAACATGACCTGAGGACTCTTGAGGCAGAGGCTTTCGTTTCTTCTAGATCAGTCTTCTCCCCTCGGCCTCTGCACTAACAGAACGGCCACAGCTGTACCTGCAACAGGGCTTCAACCTGCACAAAGGCAGAAAGAAGCAAGATCCACCCACTTTTGAAAAGACTAAGTTTTAAATCCATAAACCAGATTTCTAAAGAAGCTGTACTAAATCAGTACTGAAGAAGCCAGTATCAGTACTGAGTTACATTTCTGAAAGGATGCAGACACCCAGTGTTTTCCCAACCACCAGGATTAATCAGCTGGATTCTGGTCTGCCGAGAAACCAAAATGACCCTAGTTCAAAAGTCAGCCTAGAGGGTTGACTGCTAATAAAAGCGCAAAGAGAACAGGAAGCTTTCTTAGCAGATCCCAACACGAGAACCGGAAGCATGCTTCCCAGATCCCAACACGAGAACCGGAAGCATCCTTCCCAGATCCCAACACGAGAACCGGAAGCATCCTTCCCAGATCCCAACACGAGAACCGGAAGCATCCTTCCCAGATCCCAACACGAGAACCCATCTTCATGAGGCCTTGCAGTCACTGCGTCTGGGACGGTGTGCCAGGCCAGAAAGCACTGGGCTCAAACCATGAGACTGAAGTGTGAATTCCAGCCATACAAAGCACAGTCCCTGTTCAGTCCTTCCATCCATACACTGGGCGTACCCTTCCCACCCACAGAGAAACACTGTAAGGAAACAATATCCTCGGGACGTGTAAAGTTATCCAAATGTAGGGTACTAATCCAAGATGGCCTGAATCATTTAGCCCCCCATCGTAACTAAGATATTTCATAACCATTAGAGTTTACACTCCACTCCTTGCCCACTATGTGCGAGGTACCATGCAAAGCATCTTACATGCATTAACTCATCTAAATCTCACAAAAAAATGGACATGGATACCATCATCTCCATTTCACAGATGGAGAAACCAAGTACTGCGGCTCATTAAGTTGTCCAAGTTTCCGTATCTAGTAAACGGAAGAGCAAGGATTCAAACCAGAGCATTCTGACCCCCCGCCAGCACTCTTAATCACCAAGTTCTCCCTCCTTATTCCTTAGTATCTGGGGCAGTAAAGGAATAAGAAAAATAGGAGATGTTGAACAAAAAAGAACAAAACCCAAATTGGTGCTAGGAGAAATGTCATCTACCAAATAATCACGTCAAGCTACACATGGTATCTTTTCTAGAAATTTGGGTTCTATGACAGGCAACAGGATTTTGGAATAGGTTAGACACGGAAGAAGTACAACCGCCTTGTTTTACAGACGACGAGGGAGGGGTGGGGAGCAGAGGGTTGAGGAAATCTGCCTATGGTCACTCCCAGGAACTACAGCCTAAGTCTTGCAAGGCACAAGCCAACATTCTGTACACATTAGGTGCCAATCTATATCCCTTGGTCCAGAAGTAGTAGGACCTTAACAAGGATGTTCAACGAGTACCTATGAGGCCGGTTCCAAGGGCCTGATCCAGCTTGAAAGAGGCCATCCTAATCTTCACAGATGCCCTGCTGTCACAGAACCACTCTTGCCCATCTGAGTACAGGTGATTGACAAGCCTAGGGAAGACTCGTACGCTGTTGGTAAGATTGTAAAATGGTGCAATCATTATGGAAAACAGGATGGAGATTCCTGGGGAAAAAATTAAAATAGATGTGCCTTATGATCCAGCAATCTGTGGGTATAGATCCAAAAGCACTGCAAGTATGCATTCAAAGAGATATCTGCACACCCATACTCACAGAAGCATTATTCGCAAGAGCCAAAAGGTGGAAGCAACCCAAACATTCATCAAAGGATGAACAGATACACAAAATGAGATCCATAGATACAAGGTAACATATTCAGCCTTAAAAAGGAAGAAAATCCTGTCACATGCTACAACATGGATGAACCCTGTCAAGGACATAATGTTAAGTGAAATAAGTCACCAAAAAGACAAATACTAAGTGGTTCCACTTAGATGAAGACCTAAGGTAATCAAATTCATAGACACAGAAAGTAGAATGAGGGGGCGGGGCGGGTGGGGGGGGAGCTGTTGTTTAATGAGTGCAGAGTCTCATACTGACAAGATGAAAAGGTCCCGGAGATCTGTCTCCCAATACTGTCACTACACTTAACTCTACTGAACACTTAACTCTACACTTAACTCTACTGAACTACCCACCTTAAAACGGTTAAGAAGGAAATGTAATGTTCTCTTTACCACAATAAGAGGAAAAACCTCTAATGATACAAGTACAATGACCAAAAGAAAAAAAGGGAGAGAGGTCTGAGATAAGTTATCTTAAGTAGTTGTTTCAACTAAATTCATACCAAAACTTTATTTGAACTCAATTTGAATCAGACAGTGTATTTACCATGCGGACTATATACGCTAAAACAAAATGCTATAAATGCTCAGATGCCACCTCCAAAAAACGCCTTTCTGTCCAACTCGGGTATTCACAAATGAATCAAAGAATGACTTGAATCGATGAATGTCTCCGAAGAACAACTACGAAGAATCTCTACTTAGTATAAGGCAGCGTGCCTGAACCTACTCGTTCAGAGAATAACACACGTGTGCAGTTATATTTTTCCAGTATAACAGAAACAAAGATCAATGATGTCCCAAAACATATCTGACTAAAAAAAGTGATACCTACGTTAAAAGAAAATACACAATGTTAAAAGAAAAAAAGAAACTGGTTTAATCGAGACAAGGTGAATGGTTTCGTTCGAAGGTCCTTACGTGTCACTAAAATAAAAACATTTTCTCATATCTCTAAATTCACCCAGCTAAGGCAACACTTAACCATCTCATCCAGTTAAAATAGATAAAAAAACAAAAACAAGAAGATCTGCCTCGTAGGAGAAAACGTGTATAACCAAAATTTATTCTTCTCCTCCAGAACAAGCTATTACTGAGAGAAGATACACACTTACTTACTTTACAAATCACACAAGGTAGAATTGCAAACCCACACACACGCAGTCCTTTCTCTTCCTGATTTCTTCCAGATTTAGACCATTCCCAGAAGTATTTTTTCCTTCCTCAGAACTATTAATCTGGAAAGTAAATTTTAGCGCAAGCAGAGTCACTCATTTGTATCTGCAGAACCTATCAGATCGCACACACCACTCGTTTTTCATGCAGTCAACACACATTTCAAAAACCTAACACCTGAGATTACTGAACACTTAATTCTAAGTGCCTTGTGTGCAAACTGACTAAATGTGATTCTCAGACCCAGCTCACAAGCGCAGGCCTGCAATCCCCATTGCACTGGTAGAATCACTGAGGCTCAAAGTGCAGCATGACGGTGATGCCCGGGTGCGAGCCACAGCGGACAGGTGTGGTGGCTCGTGCTGTTTACGGTTTCCCACCACGCAATGCTTCCCCTGTAACTTCAATAAAAGAAACGATAAACCATACCTCTGGAGAACCAAAAAGAAACTACGAGTGTCAAACATTCTAGCCTGGGGTCAATCATAATCTCTCCGGCTTTGTTTTTCCTGTTGTGACACAGGTATGATGCCTCCAATGCCTGATCATACAGATGGTCGGACGGTGGCAAAAACAAGCAACACCGTACACACGCACTTCACTAAGGCAACAGCGAGGCTAAATGGTCTCCCCGATACGTCCCCGTGGCCACTTCTCCTCTAAAGACAAGCTTTCCTTTGCCAAGTAAACTTTCCCATCCCCACACAAGTAATCGACGACAGCAAAATGTGCGGCATTATTGGCAAGGCTAAGCAGGAGTCAGCATCTCTCTTCTAGGCTGTGTCCCTGCCTGAAATATAATACAGTGGGCAGGTTGTTTCTTTGAAATAGACGGATCTATGGTTTGAGGGCAGCACGGAGCGTAAATCTGTCTCCGTGAATGGCTCACGCCATGTCTTTCTCGTTTTGTGTGCTATTGTGTGCTATCTGGCAATATATCTGTCACAGCTCCACTTCCTCCCTTCCACGGGAACAAAAGTTGAGAGAGATTGGAAATACAACCCCAGGCACAGCCTTATAAAGGCAGCAATTGAGTTTCTGAGAACTCCAAGCCAACTCCAGGCAAAGCACCAGTTCTGCCTGTCTGTACACAAGGCAATCCGGTTAGGTAATACCCCCGTTTGGTCACCTTTTTTGTTCCCCTTGCAATGGAAATCACATCAGAGAAACCACCCCTCACCGTGAAATTATTTGAAAAAGGACAACTTGATGCTGAGACCGAAATAAAATATAAATTGTACTTTCGCACACATCAGTCGCATCTACCACACCCAAAAGCCGACGGAGGAGGCCGTGGCCCGCTGAGGGAGAACTCTTCGTTCCCCTTGGAACGGTCTGCGCAGCCTCGGGGGAGACTGGAAACGCCCGGCCCGAGGCCCGCAGCCCAGGCTTCCTCCTGGGACTGCCTGCGCGCACACCGAGGACGGGACGGGCGCCCTGCCCTCTTCTTGCACCTGCTCGAAAGAACACCGGCCTTTCGGATGGGCGCTTCCAGATGCCGGACACCAGCCTGAGAACCTGAAAGAGTATCACAAAGTCGCTAAGCGCTCCGAAAGCCCTTGACCAGTACCACCGCCAGCCACACCGCAACAGCTTGCTCTGGAGTAACGACTGCCTGGGGTCTCAGAGAAGGCTCTCCCAGAGAAGTGGCAAAGACTCCCCGGTTTAAATGACGAATCCCAAAATTCAGCACAGATCTGAGAAAAGCCACCACTCAGGCTCAAAGCGACATGACTTGCAAACGATCCTGCGTCTACGTTCACTTTTGGTGCTTACAACCTAGGCAAGGGATGGAATGCCACACAACTGTAAAATTAGCAACACAGGGTCAAGCGCACTTCACGATGTGGGCAACGTCTCCAAAAGTAAATCTCCCCAGGAAAGCTAAAAGAATATTTCAAAAGCACCAAAATAAAACTTGATGGCTTTGAGAAACAAAATTCAAAACTAGATTCGATCACGGTCGGCGCATTGCCCCTTCCCTGACCAGAAGCTTCTCAGCTTCTCTCCTCCGTGTGGGCATCTTGCTGAGGTCAAGGTAACATCTCCTCTCCTGACCCTTCAAAAAGACAACTTTCTCTTGCTACCTCTATATGAAACAATGCATAATCACTACTGCTCGGCAAAGGCTGGGTTAACCCTAGTTTTAGTTAAGCACCCTGGTTTTACAACAATACCAAAGGACCGATTTTCAAACAATCATAATGTAGTGAAAGATACTCAGCATGAACTTCAATAGGGCAGCTGAGCTTTCCTTTGAAGATTCAGAAGGCTCTGGAAAACGTAAGCCTTGGATTCACTGTCAGAAATATCAGTTAACACTAGTAGTCGACATAGGGATGGGCAGCTTGGAGACCCGCGGGGGACGACTGACTAATTCTCAACATCAGCCAAAGCAACTTAACTCTCTGGGCTTTGGGCTCTCCGTATTGGTAAAGCAAGGGTGACATTCAGAAGCCATGTGCACTTTTCCAGCTCTGACAGCCTGTCCGTCTTGAGAGCTCTTGTATGCAGAAAGCTGCACTTAATAAGATGTCCAAATAGACCGGATTTTCTATCTCTCTAGGGGAATTTTTTTTTTAAGATTTTATTTTTAAGCAAATTCCACACCCAACATGGGGCTCAAACTTACAACCCTGAGATCAAGAGTCGCAAGTTCAACAGACTGAGCCAGCCAGGCGACCAAAGGAGAATTTCCTATGAGTTGATAATTCTCAAGGAATCTCTAGAAAGAGGCACCAAAAATGTGCCTGTGATATTTTTATTATTAAAACGGATGGTGAGAAGTATGTGTTCCTGAAAAGCATCAAATGAAAACCAATGGACTTCCTTCTCTTATCTAAGCGAAAATCTGCCGCCACACATAAAGCACAGAAGGAAAACAGAGTTTCAGGAATGAAAAAGAACTTGGATCAGGAAAGAAAAAAAAAAAGAAGAAGAAGAAGAAGAAGAAGTAGAAGACGCCCAAGCCTGCCTAGTGAAAAAATAATTAAAAAGAGAAATGAGAGTCTCGCAGAATACTAAAAGAAATCCTTCTTCGTTTTTAGCTTTTCTCCAAAATGGAGGTTTTATGGAGGGCCTATGGCAACAAAGACAAACAAAGGTCCTACCAATCTACTATTCAGACAGTAAGACTTATTTAAGTCAAGATACCTTGACACAGCTGACCTGAACCAAACCATGAAGTATGAGACCTCGTCTTTGTATCTTCACCCAGCTCACTTCAGATCAAGGCCTGAAAAGTTACAAGAGAAGGCTCTGGACTCAGTCTAGAATGTGGTCATTTCTAGAAGCATCTGCACTTTCAAAAGTGGAAATGAGAACACGGCCTTGCCTCAGCAACTCTCTAAACCCATGAACAATCAGAGGAACGTGATCTCAAGAAAGAAGAGGGAAAGAGTTTGTCCAGAGATGCTACTATCCCAAGATGCGGGCTCAGGTTTCTCCAAAAACCACCCGGGACCATCCCAGGGCCACACTCAGGGTGTAAAACTAGTTTCTCTGGCTCCCTCTGCTTCACATCCCTACTAATGCGCTGCAGAGTACACTACACACGGATGTTACTGAAAATAGTTTCTTATTTTTAGGATGCAGTGGCGTCCTTCAGAACGACTGGAGATATTTCTGAGCACTGCAGCCCTAGGCTGAGGAGTTGCTGATTCAACTTCTTAGGTAATGCAGGTTTTAGCCTCCGCTTGTCTTCCTACCCATCTCCAGCTCACCAATACACCTTCCCCAGGCAGAAAAATGGCTTGCAAAAATACAAAAATTTACTCCTCAAACTCTTAAAGATCTGCCAAGACGATGTCAGTCCTCTGAGATACACACACAGATATACGTATCAAGGGGCTGTGGGTCCAAGAGTCAAAATCTTAACCCAAAACCACCCTGGGAAATGATCGAAGGACAAGATTCCGGGAGCGCTAGAGAGACTGAAGTTCAGAGGGGAATCTGCTCAAGCCTTCAGAAGCTTCACTAGTCCGAGGGGCAGAGTATACATGGCTGGGAGGGTTTCTTTCACTTATTTTCTGTTTCTTTAATTATTTTTTAAAAAACAGCAATAAAGGGGCGCCTGGGTGGCTCAGTGGGTTAAAGCCTCTGCCTTCGGCTCAGGTCATGATCTCAGGGTCCTGGGATCAAGCCCCGCATCGGGCTCCTTGCTCGACAGGGAGTCTGCTTCCCCTTCTCTCTCTCTGCCTGCCTCTGTGCCTACTTGTGACCTCTCTCTGTCAAATAAATAAAATCTTAAAAAAAAAAAAAAAGGCAGCAATAAAAACAAACATCAAATTTCAAGCTTTATTCCATTCTCAAAAAAGTTCCAACACTAAAACTGGCCTCTCCTCCAGGAAGTAGGCCACATGCACAGAAAAGGTCAGAGTCTCCCACCTGGGCTACTTACAAGAGGTGCGTTTCCAGAGACTTCTTACTAGATTTGGGTAGGTTCCCAGAACAGGAAAAGCAAGGGCTCCCTTCTATCTTCTTGCAAAAGTAAAAGCATTATCAAGATCAAACTGCGGTCAGACCAGTTTCTCCTCTGCCTGTGGAGGAGGACAGTTGACACGATACCTGTGTCAAGTGTCACTCGCAGAGTTGAAAACACGGAGAGAACACAATCACAAATGCAGCCAACAAAAACATGTGGGAGCCAGAACGCAGAGGATGTTGTACACAATCACTGGAGTCCGCCCCCACAGACACCCTCTGTCCTGATGCCCATTCCTGTCCCTCTCACCTTCGCCACAGAGAATTCAGCTCGACTGAGAACTCCTTCCCCAGCCAAGTGACCTACGATCATAGCACAGGGGCTATACCAGACGAACTCAGCTAAAGCAGCTTGCCTTCACCATACAGCTGATTTCACTATGCCCTCCGCTGTTAACTTGGTTCCTTTTTGCTCAATAAATAAAAGTAAACTGATTAAAATGGCCCCATTCTAAGCCATGTCCCAGATACACTGGATGACCTCTGTCACTCTTTAAGTACGCCTTTGGTTCTCTATTTACAAAACAGTTATGTAAGACTGACTAATTCTAGTTTGCTCTGGTGGTAAATGTATAAAATAAAACTTTCAGCATGTTAACATTTCATATTTAGGAAAAATATGAACTTACTTTGGTACTCAGAGCATCTATGAAGAAAACTATATTCTAAGTAAGTCAATACCACTAAACACATTGGATTCAGGCTTCTAGGCTTTCAACCTCTGATTCTCATTCTTGCCCTAACAGTCCATTACCAATTCCCTTTTGCCTGAGGAGCATATGCTAGAATATAAACTGATGTCAAACCGCTGATGTGACTTTGAGCTGACTAACCCACATCAAACCCCAGTACCATTAGCTGGTGCAGTGACCCTACAATTGCAATAACACCTTTCTACCTATACGGAAAGTAAACCATACACAGAAACACCAATATGGCCTTATTCTGACCCAATTTTAGGGCCAAACCCTTTTTTACTGGCTCTTTTAAGTTTTTATTTTAATTCCACTTAACCTACTATGTTACATGAGTTTCAGGTATGCAACACAGGGATTCAATAACTCCATATACTACCCAGTGCCCATGATGACAGGGGCACTCCTTAATGCCCATCACCTATCTCGCCCAGCCCCCACCCTTCTCCACCCTGGTAACCATCGGTTTGTTCTCTGTAGATAAGAATCTGTTTCTTGAGCCGTCTCTCTCTCTCTTACTCTTTCTCTCTCCTTCCCTTTGCTCATTTGGTTCTTAAACTCCACATATGAGTGAAAGAAATCACATGGTATTTGTCTTTCTCTGACTGACTTATTTCTTTTAGCACATACTCTCTGGCTCCAACCATATCATTGCAAATGGCAATATTTCATTTTTTATGGCTGAATAATATTCCATTCCATATATGCACACGCGCGCGCGCGCGCGCACACACACACACACACACACACACACACACACACACACAAAATACGTACACCACATGTTTATCTATTCGTGAATCAACGGACACCCTGGGCTGTTTCCATATCTTGGCTACTGTAAATAACGCTGCTGTAAACATAGGGCTGCATGTACCCTCTGAATTAGTGTTTTTGTATTCTTCAGGTAAACAGCCGGGAGTGCGATTGCTGGATCATAGGGTCGGTCTAACTTTTTGAAGAAGCGCCATGTGGCTGCACCAGTTCGCATCCCCACGAACAACACACGGGGTTCCCTTTTCTCTACATCCGTGCAAACCCTTGTTTCTCATGCTGTTGATTTTAGCCATTCTGACAGGTGTGAGATGATCTCTCATTGAGGCTGTGATTTCCATTTCTGTGATGGTAAGTGACGATGAGCTTCTTGTCATGTGTCTGTTGGCCATCTGCATGTCTTCTTTGGAGAAGTGTCTGTTCATGTCTTCTGCCCATTTTTTTAATTGCATTGTCTTTCGGGTGTTAAGTTACAAGTTCTTTATGTATTTGGGGCACTCACCCTTTATCACATGTGTCACTCGCAAGTATCTTCTCCCATTCCATTGGTTGCCTTTTAGTTTTATTGACCATTTGCTGTGCAGAAGCTCTTTATTTTGTTGTAGTCCCAATAGTTTATTTTTGCTTTTGTTTCGCTTGTAGGGCCAAATTCTTAATAAGAATCTTTCTTCTTGTCACAAGAAACTTATGAGGATACACACTTGGCCACAGACTTGGGTAGAACTGGCTTCTGACTAAGAGAGAAGGAAGCAATCTGCCAGATAGCCATGCTTGTTCCCTAACAGGCTCTGTCTCTTCACCAGACCCCAGATACACGCAGAAAGCAGACCAAGTCTGTCTTCAAGCTCCCAAAAATGACTGCCACGCGGGGACACCAAACCTTCCAGGTTCAGGAATTATAAGGTCAGGGAGGTTCAGGGCTTCCTTTAATGTCATCCACAGCCAGCCTGTCATTCCCTTTCTTTCCGCACTAAAAGTGCCAGGGACAGGCCTGCCAGCTTCCCTTTTTAGTGCCACAATCTCCTGCCTTAACCAGACAGTCTCCTTCTGTGTCCCACTAAAGCACAGAACACACTCCCTGTTTCTAAAAACGCAGAGTCCTTCTGAGGAACTTTTTTCAAGTATCTAGCGCTAGTAACAACAGGGAAACAGGAAAGTAGGCAAAGGGCTCAAGCTGAATTCTCTAATGCAAGCACCAACCCAGGTCTGATCCAGGGACAAACTCTAGAGACATCATGGGTTTGAATTCAGTCACCACGAGGCACAAACTGAAGTACCAGCCACTGAATGGTCACCCAAGAGCGAACGTGAGTGACGGGTCGTCCCCGAGTTCCCACGGGTTTGCAGCCCAGCCAGAACCCAAAAACCACAACCGGCATGTAGCTGCCCGCTCCAGCAAAGGACTTCACACGTCTCATCCTTGCAGAAGACAGACCAGAACCAAGAAGGAGAAGGAAATGCCAAGAGCTTAGGAAGACCCTTAACTCTCAAGGCAGGATGGGCATGTCCGTCTCTGGGCCTCTGGGCTCCGGACCAATGAACTGTGTCACAACATCACTGGAAACCATTCAGGGAGTGACGCCAACTCCCAGCTGGGACAATGAATATTGGCGAAGGACTGCCCGAGGACAAGTAGCTTATCCACTTCTTGACGAGTTCTAAATGTTGTCCTTGGCTCAAGCCAGGGCTCCGGAGCGGCCCATGCAGAACACGTGATCTTAACCCCTTAAGGTCACTTTCTCCCTGAATCATGCTCTGCCACCACGTTAACTGCACTGAGAGACAGTATAAAAACAATTATTTCACAAATCACTGCTGTGTTCTGAAAGGTAGAGTGCAAGGCCTCATCCTCTCCAATGAGGAAATCCCTCGGGAAAACTGCAAACGGTCCCTCTGTGTTCTAATCCCTGAGAGAGGGAGTCTGCGGTCCACCTCATATTCCGTGTAAGAGCCGATCCTGTAAGTTTCCACCCATTAGCCTCAACTTGGTTTTATCCCACTTTCTCTACACGTGTTTTCTCTTTGTCCCATTTCCTCATCTTATTTTAATTCTGTTGCATTATATATGTTTTCGTAAACCAGTTCAAAGCTTTTTCTGGATGACCCTGAAAATGAAGTAAGAGAGAACAAAATACTGTGATAGCTATTATTTTCTACACAAATTGTGCTTCACCCAAATGACCAGCAACCTTAAGCGAGGGAGAAAAATCCAATTGTCCTAAAGGACGAATGGCATCTTCAGAACTTTACTGATGGCCGTATCACCGAGCAATCAAAACCCTGAGGTCCTTCTCAAACTTGCGTACATGGAGACAAGGCTGCCAAATCCTAGGTGGTAATGACACCCCCAACCCCACCCCCAAAACAGAGCAGCCAAAGACTGAGGCATTCTGTTCATTTCTTTTTTTAAAGAAAAAAAGTTCATTTCTTTTTTTATCCCCTTAGAGTAAGCACTGTCATGCCGGCTTTCTCCCTCGATCTTCGCAGCAACACTGGGAAAGAGGCTGGGCAAGTGTTAGTACCGGTTCTACAAAAGACAAAGATTTCTGCAGCGAACTGTCTAAGGCTCATGGATGCGGGACCAGGGCTGTCCATTTATAAGCTGAAAGTTTTTCCTCCACCAGAACCTACTCACGTACAGACCCTTCCAGGGACACACACAGAAGATGGTAAAACCGAAGTGTAAGTAAAATAAGAAACAGACAAGCACACTTCATAATTACCCTCTAGGGTTTAAGGAAAGACACACTTGTCCACAAGCCTTTCCATTTATGTTTTCCCAGCTAAAGAACTTAGCCACCAGACTTCCAGGACTCAGGACGCTACCTACAAAATATGTCTTCTTTCATCTTGGTCTGATCATGAATAATGCCAGATGTTTCCAGGGCCCCACAGGTTTTTATATGCCAAAATATTCCTCACCTGAAGTCTCAAGCCACAGATACATCTCTCTCAGTAGAAATCTTAAAACTATCTTTTTCTTTTCTTTCTTTTGTTTGAAAGCACAGGTAAGAAGGGAAAAAGTATCATTTCATTACTGATTTTGTTTCCAGAAGATGAACAGAGACATATTATCAATTCCCATCTGATTTCCTGGAATGGGCAAATGCGTTTTTCTTCCTTCTTTCATTCTTAAGTCTGTATTTATTCTCCAAAGTTCAGCTAGTGTCTCAAAAAGATGGAATCTAATGTTTTCCTTCTACTACAAATTTAATGTTTGAGAAAAGATTCAGTTCCAAAGGCCTGGATATCAGAAAGGAACAGAATTTTAGAGCTGGAAAGGAGCCTGGTAATCCCAGAAAGGAGTTAATGGATAGCCCATCTTCAGTAATGCCCACTCTGTGAACGAAAAGGACACTTCCAGTTCTGCCCTATTCGGGCTTGCCCACAAAGCACTGAATTCCAGGATTCAACCTTAGAGAACATACGGTTCGGGCATGAGGGTGTTTAGGGAAGGAGGGCGAAACGGCAGCCTCCGTGGTATATGAGCTCCTAGGTCACCTGTTTAATACATAAATCACAGCAAAGTCATCCAAGTAGAAACGTTTGGATCTATAAACTCAACAGTGTGGACTGACAACACCCAAGTCCCACTGCTCATTATGTCACCTCACCGAGAAAGCAGAAACCAGGTCTCCGTCTCTAAACCCTCAGATCTGGAACAAAGCACCTGGCATACAGATGGTGTTCAATAAATATTCAATAAGTGGATGAATAAATTAACTTCACAGCCAACAAAAGAGTATAAAAACGCTGAAGCAATTTCCTACTCACACATAATACACCACACACACCTACTTTATAAAAGGAAAAAAATGAATTTTTTTTTTCAATTTTCTTTAAGGGGGAAAAAAATCAGCTTTCAAGTAGCTTTTGAAGCCAGAGTTATCTTGTCCAACAAAACTTGCCTTTTATGAAATGTCTATATCCTAAATAACAGACTCCAATTTAGCCTATTTAATTTTAAATACCACAAGATAAACATACATTATTTATAATATTTAGATATTAGAAAACACCTAAATGTCAAATACAGAATCGAGTAAATGGGCTGTGATATATCCAAATGATGGTACTCTATAACATTAAGAGTACCTCTGAACACTCATACCAAAATATTACAACGACAATAAATTAAATGGTTTAGAGGCACATGACCAGCTTAGTCAGAAGAGCATGTGGCTCTTGATCTCATGATCCTGAGTTCAAGTCCCACATCAGGTGTAGAGATTGCTTAAATAAATACACTTTTAAAAAAAAGTCAGGTTTAGGTATATCTACGCGTGTGTGTGTGTGTGTGTGTGTGTGTGTTTATTAAGCTTTGAAGCCACGGGAATGGACAAATTATTATGAGACGTATGTGTCCCCAAAATACTGGGAGGATATATGCCAAGAAAGAAAAGTGATTATCTCTTGGTGGTAGGATTACAGATAACATTTTTACTGTGTGTTTTTGAGTATTTTCCAAAGTTTTATCTAGCACCTACAGATATGTAGTGAACAATTATATTACACATCCAATAAAGGGTAAAAACATGTATATTTTCCAGAAAAATAATAACGCGAATACTACTGTAACCATAGTCATGGTTAAGAAACAAAAACATCATGGTACCTCAAGAGCCCCTTATGGATCCCTCAATAATCAAATCCCTGCCCCAACACAACTTTTATGCTAATCATTACTACCAACAAGCTATTATTACTCATATGATCACAAATAAACATGACAGGTTCTTGGTAGAGGTATGAACATAGCCCTACGTGGCGGGAAAAAGCTTAACCAACACTTTCAGTAGAATGTGATTTTGGTATCTTTTCCAGGAATGTACTTGTATCCACTCATAACTTCCTACTTCATCTGCTCTAAACATATGGCTGACCATAAGTTAGAAAAGATGGGCAGCATAGGGCTAAAGCTGACTTAATTCCAGTACCATTTTCCTAGCCAAGTGACATAACCAGCCACAAAGTAATTTAACAACAGTTTTGCAAAAAACTATAAGCAAATTGGTTGCTAGGTTCATGGAAGAGAGAAGAGATATTTACTTATGTTGATTGACAGAGTGTCTTCACAAAGCTTGCCATGTGCTAAGAAGTACTGGTCTGCATATTTTAAAAACTGTACAGCAAGAGCAGGTAGGTAGTTTCCTTCCGTCGTGGAGTAAGATTTGAAGTGGTCCAGCCACGATTATTACTATGCTGTGATTGAGGGCCTGGGGTACCAAACATGTACTTTAGGAGATGAGTTTCATACACCCGGGACTCCCTGAAAATATTACTTTGTGATGATCACTGGATATTACTACAGCTGCACTACAGTCAGAACATTCATTATTTGAAATTTAAACAACCCCAAAATAGCGACCCTGCATACATGTATCAAAACAGAGTCACAAAAACCGTAGAGACGCAAAACAAGTCAAACTGTAATGACCGAGAATGAGCTAGCCAAAAACCAGAGAGCGTCTGGAACCACTCACTATTGCGTACCCCCTACCCGCTGTCGGCAGCTACTGGGAGAATCACCTGGATGGGCACATCTGTTGAATTACTCACTATTTAAACATTCATTTGTTGCTTGCCATCAGCTGTCATGCCATCAACTGCGACAGTAACTAAGCCTCAGACAAAAGATGTATTGAACAGCAAAAGGATTATTACACTTGGCGGTACTTTTGGAAGGCTGCTGCTGCATCAGAAAAACAAATGAGAAAAATGTAGCCATGTAGCTGGTGAAGAGCAATAAAAGCCTAATTTTTATGGAGGGTTAGAGGTGGAAGACAGGCTGCAGAGACGGTCAAGAAAAGAGCTGGCCGCACAGCTGGGAGGTCTACCCCAACAGTAATTACTGCTACTGGAAAGGATATGGGACCCAGGGGACCAGAGAGCACATTCATAAAGGTAATGAAATGGAGAAAAGAGATACAATGGAACTAGTAAGTCCCCAACTATCTCCCTACTCTTACAGTCTTACTGTCAAAAATGCTGCTTTTAGCCCTTCTCTGTCTTGCTAGACATGTGTGTCTTAAAAACAAGAATTATCAAATCTTATAGGGCAGGAACCGTAAGCTTGTCTCCTATCGTCCCCCTTATCATGGGAACATGGTGGATACCTACTCACATCTCTAGTCAGAAATACTGTGGTCCAGAAGTCTGTTTGTTTTTTTAGGATTTTATTTATTTATGTGAGACAGAGAGAACACGAGCGGGGAGCAGAGGGAGAGGGAGAAGCAGGCTCCCCGCTGAGCAGAAAGCCCAATGCGGGGCTCAATCCCAGGACCCTGGGATCATGACCTGAGCTGAAGGCAGACGCTTAACCACCCAGGTACCCCCAGTTTTTAACCAGAGAAAAATTTGTTAAAAGTAGATGAAAAAGAGTACTCACCAAGCAAAAGAGTAATGTTACTCGATCACCAAAGACTTGGGCTGTCTAAAGTTGGTTACTGAATTAAGAGCGGAATTTCCTGGAAAATGCAGAAGAACCTTTACCTAATTATGTAGTCATTCAACATTATGTAGTCATTCAACAAACACTTGAGAATTAAAGGACTGCATATATGTGGTTCAGAAGTAAGGAGTATTTTCCGGGCACCAAATTCCCAAAGAAGCTTCGTATGTATGTGTGTGTGCATGTGTGCGCACATCCATGTGAGTGAGAGAGAGAAACACTATTTTTAAGGTTTTGCGAAAGTCAGAAATATTCTTTGAATGCAGAATATTTAATTCTTAAATTGAGTGCTCTTATTCTCCATTTACCAAGGACATAGCACTCCAACTCCTTGATGGCAATTCTCTGAAAAATCAAATAATGTGGTCCAGGTATGCGCATCTCTAATGATCTACCTTCATGCAGTAACAGAACTCAAGAGAGTCTAAAGAAATGAACAGATAACAACATGCCTGATAAACCATTTATCTCAAAAATCACTTGTGTAAAGCCGGTTTCCGGCAAATATGGCAACTTGTACAACCAATTGTACAACCATAAAATTTATGATTATTAACCACTTCAAGAATACTGAATATATGAATAACTTATTCAGAAGCCAGTGCTTAAAGAGCTAAACAGAAGGAAATTAGGAGAGAGAGGGCGAACACAGGGAATCTTACGCTACTAGGAACAAACAACAGGGCAAGGTGAGGAGAGACCAAACCGGGGCCGCAGCTGAACTCTGGGTAAACCACCGCGTGGCCGGATCCTGACTATGGAAGTGAGAGTCGGAATATTTCCCTCATGCAGGTGCTGCATCCCGGGCTCCCACAGATCTAACACCTAGCAGGAGAGCCCAAAGAACGGATCACTGGAGATCTGCAGAAGCTTCGGTTCTGTCCTCATCATTTCCAACGAGCAGCGTGCAGCTTCTGTCTGAAAACTCCCTCCCGCCACACTCAGAGACCACCACTCCTTTGAATTTATAGAGTATCATGACCTGAACCCAGAGAGAAGAGACGGTGGGAGGGTTACAGGGAGGGAGGAGAATCTCATAAGAGCTGAAGAGCCTGAAGACGGGGGCGTTAAGTAGAAAGAGAAGGGACTGAGCGAGAGAAGCGCAGATCCATGTATCTAAGGAGCCACAGCTACCCACTGTGCAATCTGACTGGGCCTCAGTGTTACCGTCTGCAGAGTGGGCCGTGTTTTCCCCACACCACCCTGGCGCCAACCCAAACTACAGCAAGCAAGGAAAGGTGATGGAGCATCCAAACTTTCCCGCCTTCCTTTTGATTCCAAAACACTTGAACTTACCCTCCTAAATGAAAACCACAGAACTCAGTGTCAGTATCACAGGTCCTACCCGCCAATCCCTTCAAACCCAAGGATTTCGTGTCCTAGTACATCAACACCAGCATGAAGTCCAGCAAGCTGATTTTCGCCATGCTGTACTGTTAACCTCCTCAACGTGACAGTTTATGCCTGGGGCTCAGCTCTACACCGATGGTGTGAGTAGGGGGCAGGGAGGGGGAGCCCACCTATGGAACCTGCAGCACCCCAGGCAACCCCGTCACACCTGCCGTCTCGCTAAGCTACTCTAGACGTGCAGGTCTTCTTGGAAGCGGCATTCACGGAGCGCGTGCCACAGTTTACTTGCACAAGCAGCCACTCTGAAAATCACAGCAATATCGCCATGGTTAATGTAAAATATTAATGTCTCATTTGTTCAACAGTTTTGTGGAAATTAAAACTTTTAGGTTAATCATATACTGAACAATTTTAATTAAAACAGTTATAAAACAATTAATCCACAAGAGCTAGCTTGGAACTTTGCCAGCCTTATTGGTTTAATGCATGTAGGCAAAACTCATTTTTTTTCCCTTTTGACTTAATGAATGCTAATATGTGACACAAAATATGCATACTAAGCTCCTAATACAGTCAGTCCATCTGGTTTTTCTTGCATTCTCTATTTGTCATTTTTCTTTGATAGCAAAATTGAAAATGAGTTCTCTGTGTTAGAAATGATAATGATGCCATGTGCCATGCTTCATTAAAAACTGTTCTTTATAAAAATCTTCCAGGGTGAAATCAACACCCTAAGTGCTCTCTTCTTGCTATCACATAGCTGGGAGTTAAAGGGAGAGCGAGGCCCCCAGACCAGGTCCGGAACCACAACTGCAGTTTGAGATAATCCTGCCCTTTCTCTGCCATTTGCAAAGATTCTTTCTTTCTGAGGGTGCTATGAATACGCGGAGGAGAAAATACAAGTGTGGGCCAAATCCTCAAGTATTCCAATTTGTTCGATGTTTTCTAAGACAAATCCTCAAGTATTTCAATTTGTTCCACATTATAATGTGTGTGATTCATTTTGGGATCCATTTGTTTGCCAAAGTAAGCACAGTCCAAGCCCTCTGTTGAATATTTAATGTATGCAAAATTACCTTTTAGCACAGGCTAAGAGACCTATTATTTCCAATAAGGCTTAAGAACCGCACTGCGTCTGACCACAACACTTTCAGATTGGTTTTCCAGGCAAGAGCCCAAAGGAAGCACCCTTGGCTATTAGCTTCCCCGAGAACACGCCTCCCCACCCATCTAAGCCTTGCCCTGAATCTGCAGAGGCCAGCCAGGCTTCACTGTTTATCAAGCTCCAGAAATACAAAAGGTACACACCACCCAGCCCTTCTAGTTCATTAAAAGCACGAGCATACGTACTTCATCTCAGCTCCCAATTCAAATTTAAGCAACTATAGCAAATCCTTTTAGAGATGAAGAAATGAGTTCACCGTAATTCAGCCCTCAAATGGTGAAAATGATCCCCAGCATAATTATATTAGCTGGTACCTTCACATCTGGTGTATATCTCGTTATTTCTGGTTGGGCACATCGCATGTGAAGCATATAAACCCATAAAAGGTATTAGATTTCCCTTTTAACCACCTCTCATTCAGGCCCAAAAAAAAATACAAACTACTCTCATTATGTTTAAAAAGCAGGGAGAACAGAAGATTTACCAATCTAATCCCAACATGTCAGCCAAGGCACTGGAGAAGTCAGTTTCCCTTAAGGTAGCCGAGCATAAAGCTGTTTGGTGGTAAGAATGCCAGCTTATTAAATATAAATATCAACTATGTAATATAAACACAAATATTAAAGGCCTGATTCCAGACAACAGACATATTTGAAGTTCAGGCAATCATCTGAATTCCAATCAGTAACACAAGTAACCATTTTTATAAACGCCTGCTCTGACAAATTCTAAATACTAGCATTTAATAACCTCCAACCGGAAAAAGCAACTTTTTTTCTGGCCTGTTCCATTTGTGGAATAGAATGAGAGGAATGGAGTCGATGATCACAAATGAATTTTCAGCTCTGAAGTTCGATAACTGCATAAGATTTCTGTTGTCGGACTAACATCATAAAGTGTGAAGGCTGGGAGACCCCTCAGAGATTACTACGTTTTACTAACAACCTTCTCATTTTAAAAATAAGGAAAAACAGGGGCGCCTGGGTGGTTTGGTGGGTTAAAGCCTCTGCCTTCGGCTCAGGTCATGATCTCAGGGTCCTGGGATCGAGCCCCACATCGGGCTCTCTGCACAGCAGGGAGCCTGCTTCCTCCTCTCTCTCTGCCTGCCTCTCTGCCTACTTGTGATCTCTGTCAAATAAATAAATAAAATCTTTTTTTAAAAAAAGGAAAAATAATATATTCACACTTCTAGTGCTAGAAAGTTAAAGGCAAGAGCTAAAATGGCATTTATGAATTACGCAGAAAGCACATCTAAATATGTCCTTATCACTGATCTTTGAGAGCTGCTTTTAATATACCAAAGCATCAAGATTAGGGCTCCAGCCCTCTGAGGTTCATGACGACCATCGGCTTTCAGGGACTCCCTTTCCTCCAAGGCACGGATTCTCAACGAAGGTGACCCTGCCCCCAGGAGACATTCGGCAATGACACTGTGGCTGTCACAGCTGGGGCATGGTGAACTACTGATACAGAGGCCAGGGGACACCACTAAATATCCTACAAGGCCCTGGACGCTTTACACACAACGAAGAATTATCCCGCCCCAATGTCAACAGTGCTGAAGACCCTGCTCTCCGGGGCAACTGCCGCCCCCAGCAACACTCAGCACAGCCCAGCTGGAAAACACGCCCCAGAACAGCTCTCTGTTGTAACAGGGCGGCCAGCCCTTCCAGGATGCAACGACCACATCACCCTGACTTCTCCCATTCTGTAGAAAGAACTAAATGACAAGTCAAATCAACTCTTAATAAGAAACAAGAAGCTCCAAATGTCTTTGATTCTCACCAGGAGGGTTTTCTTAAAGGAGGAGAGGGAGAGAGAGAGAGAAAAAAAAGAAGTATATAGAGGAGGTGGGAAGGGAGGTAATACCGGCTTTAGAGCAAGATAAAAGGAGCAAATAAAGAAGGAAAATTACCCTCTGCTACACATCTGCGAAAGCATTTCAGATCACAGCCATTACAGGCACCCAGGAGAGCCCCCTCCACGTTCACTAGGTGTGTTCTCCTAACCCCACGCTATTTCACGTTAAAGGAACACTGTCGCGGAGTAGTTGTGCAGCATCGTCACGGGACAAGTAAACAGCAAACACAGACATAGCCCAGAACCTTTTCCGCCTCCAACACGCAAAACCACACAGAGCACTGCAGCATGGTGTTACCACTCCCAAGGACAGCTTTGTTCAGGATTCGAGAACATACACCCCCCACCTTTCCCACATGGTACAGCACTACCCTGGAGAAACCACGAGAACACGACGGGATTATCAGGGTTTTTAAAGGGAGCACCTTTTTATTCCCTTGGTCATTGGGCCTTAGGCCCCAGAGTTTTAAGAGAAAGTATCTATCACACCAGTCACCATCCTGGGTAAGCTTATACACAACTCACTTGTAGACGCAGGTGGTCCCATGTATACAAAACAAACCTACCAACACCAGATGGCCAAGGTCCTACACAGCACTCGTGAGCACGGGAGTGAGAGAAGGAAACGGTCACCAGGAGCTGCAGGAGGAAGCAAGGGTCTCACGTGTTTCTCCATCTCCGCTAACCATCTCAGTTCACAAACTAGGAAACACTGTGGAAAGGACAAACCTTTTCAATGTTCAAATTAAACACTTTTAAGATTTTTCCCTGAGAACATTTCTTGCTAACTTAACTCACTTGTCTTCAGAATTTTCACAATATTTTGATAAGGCGAGTTCACACTCCACGAAAGGTCTTTTCTGAATCTTCGTAACTCACAAAGCAAACCTCTTAGGCTTGCAGTCTGCACAGCTCTTTAGGCACCTCCTTTTTTTTTTTTTTTTTTTTTTTTTTTAGCATCAAAAAGAGAGTCTGAGGCACGGAGAGATCTGGAAACCCACTAGGGTTAACCACGGGCAGGGGCAACAGCGTTCCCACCAATCTCCCTCGCGTGGGACACAGGGCATTCCCGGGTTGCTCCTGGCTCAAAGGCTTTGATTCGCAGGCTTCTGCTGCAGGAAACCTGGGCGGCTCGCTTTCTCTCCGCAAATGAGGTTAAAGGGCGAAAATCCACTACTCCTTCACAGTGGCTCACCCCGGCCACATCCAAGTCAGCATCTTCTCCAGAATCAACTTCTGACATTACAGAACCACCACTACCCACCCCCACCCCCCGCAAAATAGGTCAATCCTAAATTTACCCACAGTTAGGATCTGCATCCTGAGAAATCAATAACTCGTTCCCATCAACCATCTGCCCTCTGCCTCCTGACTCTACACAAAATGTGCCTGGTTTTGTTTTTTTTTTCTCTCCTGGAGGCTGCCACCATAAAGTCTAAAAAGGTTCAGAAGTGAACATATTAAAAATAAATAAATAAAAATCTGTAACTGTGTCTAACATCAAAATCTGAAAAGAAAAGCTCCTGTAAAACTCAGTGGTATAAATGATGAAAGCCAGTGCAGAAAGCCTTAGGAGCACCAGCCACGTAGGTACAAAAGGAAAACAGCAGGAAGGCGGAAGCAGGTGGCCTGGGATGGAAAATTAATAGGAAAACACAGGCTTCTTTGAATGCTGCCAAGAAGTCCTCCAACAGAACCCAAGGAATGTGGAGGCTCGAAGCCTGGAATGTTGTTCTCAAATTCTCCCTTTCAGAATCCCCCGGAGAGCCAGGGCCAAGGGCCGGGGCACATACTGCCGAAGACAAACCGAACTTAATTTTTCAGCTGGGTGGGGACTACTGCTTGTGCAAGAGTTTTGGAATAGTTTTTGCCCCCGTCTCTCCACGTTCCACAGCAAAATCAAACGGATATCGATCACAGGGCTAATGCTGAAAGGGACACACGAAACCCACAAAGCAAAGACTTTGTACAAACTGGAAAGAGAAAGCAGGTGAAATGGGGAAGAAACTTATTCACAACAATGACGTATGGCCTCAGGCTGGATTTACACATCTTCTCAATGCATAATTTCAATGGAGAAATCTCTGGGAATCAGTCCTGAGGAAGTAGGTCAGTAGAAATGACATTAAGGGATAGAGTCAGACAGATTTGGGTTTGAAACTTGGCTCTGTTGGCTACTAACTATAAAACCCCAAGCAAGCCAATTAACCAAGGGTCCAGCCTTCCCAGCCGTAAGGTGGGTACCATCCCCACACACTATGCAAGGCTACTGCAGAGCTGGCAAAAAATGTATAAAAAGAACCTGTCACACAGTGGGTGCGCGACGGCTGAGTACAGTGGTGTCCTTGCGAGGAAAACCTCACTTCCCAGGTTCCTAGGAAAGTTCAGGCCCGTATTTCTTCATGTATCTTCTAACCTTCCTTCCTTCTCCTTCCTGCCTAATTCACTTTCTCCCTCAAACTCCAGCAGACTACATACTACTTCAATTAAGAAATTTTCCGTAAGTTACTGGTTTCTCACTTCATTCTGGAATATTCCAACACCCTCCAGCTCCACTGCTTACGAATGGGTTTAAATTTGTGGCACCGGTCATTTTAAAGATAGTGTCTCAAAACCAAAGCCAGATTCCAAGTCACTGTATATCTGTTAGCTGTCGTTGTGTTTTGTTTTACTTAAGAACATTACTGACTTAAAAATAAACTTCACCTATATCTCATCTGTCCTCCTTGAAGCACTTTCCTTAACAGTCGATGGAAGCATGAATATATACGAATACCAAAAGCACAGTAATTTAATTCACTAAATAATTTCACAGAGGTTCTCAAAGGCCACACTGTTTACATTTGATAATTGCTATCATTCTCTGCAGTGTTTACTTTTCAAACCACGAACTTATTATTTTTTAAATGAATTTCCCTGCTAATGAACTAAAGAACCCACACGGAAAGATTCTGATGTCCACATGAACTCATGCATTATATAGTACCGGGCAGGAATTTGCTCATGATCATTCCCAGGTTTGTGTGAATTTTCTTTCATCACAGAGGACGGCCTCAGCAAAGAGACGAAAAGATGAATACGGGACTAGCCATGCCATTTCTTCGCTGCACGACCCGGTCAGTGTAACTTCTGTGCGCCTCACGGTGTCTCTTTATCTCATACACCAGGTTCAGAACCTGGGAAGTTAATAAGGATTAACAAAACTCTTCTAACCCTTGAACAACCTGTATTTGAATGGCACGGGTCCACTTATACGTGGCTTTTTTTCTAACACGGTCCAATGCTGTACATGTATTTCCTCCTCCTTATGATTTTCTTAATGACATCTTTTCTCTAGCTTGCGTCATTGCGAACATATACTATATGACGCATATACAAGTATGTGTTAATCAGCTATTTACATTATCCGTAAGGCTTTCGGTCAACAATAGCCTTTCAGGAGTTAAATTGGGGGGGAGAGTCAAAAGTTATACGGGGGGGGGGACACCTGGGTGGCTCAGTTGGTTAAGCAGCTGCCTTCGGCTCAGGTCATGATCCCAGCGTCCTGGGATCCAGTCCCACATCAGGCTCCTTGCTTGGCGGGAGGCCTGCTTCTCCCTCTGCCTCTGCCTGTGCTTGCTCACTCTCCCTCTCTCTCTCTGACAAATAAATAAATTAAAAAAAAAAAGTTATACGGGGATTTTTAAACTGCACTGGGGTCAGCCCTAAGCCCTGCATTATTCAAGGGCCCACTGTAGCGCTCAGAAATCAATCAGCCCCACTAACATGTTAACATAAGGTTACAAAACGATAACAAGAGAAATAGGTCAGTCAGTCACCATTTAATATTCACTGAACACTGTCAGGATTGGAATAACTCCGAGAACTCGGGTTTATATGTGAAATAACACAAACACTGAGCACTTATGATAATACCTACTACAGAATGGGAAAGGGGTCAGTAAACGTCTGTAAAGTACCAGACAGTAAATACTTCAGGCTTTTCAAGCCACATGACTCCGCTGCAAACACTCGGTTCTGCTGTTGTGGTACCAAAGCAGCCAATGACAATAACCTAAATGAATGAACGTGGCTGCATTCCCGGCAAACTTCATTTATGAAAACTGAAATTTTAATTTCACATAGTTTTCATGTGTCATGACTAAACAAACAGTCTCCCTTTGATTTCTTTTCAACCATTCAAGAATGTAAAAATCATTCTCAGGTCATAGCCACACAGAAACAGGTAGTGGCCTGGTTTGGCCCGTGGGCTATATACAGTTTGCCAAGCCCTGTACTTGCGCAATGGGATAGGCATTTGGGCAGACGTCCAGAAGAATCGACAATGCCCCTGCTTTCAAACACGGAGCAAGAGAAGTAAACCAGAAATCACGGTAAAACGTGATAAATGCTGAGAAGAGGGCGCCCGGTGTCGCAGGAGCGAGAAGAGGAAGCAATGGAACAAATTTCTCCTGAACTGACAACGAGGTCTTGATATTAACACTAAAGCAGTCTTAGTGGGGCTTTTCTATACAGAACATTGTTAAAAGTTACCTTAAATTTAAAAAAAAACAAACACCTGTGACTTTAAAAAACAACCTCCACCACCCACATCTGCTAAGACTTTCTCAGAACATGCCTGGGTGCATTTTAGAAGGTCCTTTTTAATTAGCGTTCCAGGCCCGAACCTCCGGCAAAATCCATTCTCCACTGATCTGCCAGGAAGCAAGCATGTCCCGGGGGGCAGCTGGCTAAGACTCCCAGGGCCAAGTCCACAGGCCTCGCCTGTTCATTTCACCTAAACCCTTCAGTTGTCACAGGTAATAGTTTTCAACTACTCCGGGACAGAAAGAATCCAACGGGTTTTTCCCCCCAAGTGAAAGGTCAACGGAACAAATGAGCTTGGCCAGAGTCTCCAATATTTGCCTGCACCCCGTGATGCAGCCTCATCAGGGCAGGTTTATTAGAGGGTCACCTCTCATCAGCACTAGGTTTTATCTGCATTTGGAGATGTTTAGGCAGATTTATTTTAATTACCCTAGAGCAAACGAAGCTTGGGTCTTCAGACTTTAATTGTCAGAACTGTCTGCCCGGATGTTTTGTTCCAAGGGGGAAGCCGAGGGAGCCAGGAGCCAGGCTGACATCATCAGCTGCGTATTTAATTAAAACAAGATGAAGGGCGGGCAGGCTGGAGAGGACCGTGGGTCAGCCTTTCTGTCCCAATGGCTGCACCGCTCAGGAAAATCCAAGGGGCTCAAGGCTTAGCTCCCTCCTTCCCCTGGCCCGCTCCCAGTCTGAGAGAAGGGCTGTCTTTCCTAATGACACGAAGCAAATGACCCAGTGTGAGCTTCTGGCTTCTCCATGGGTCCTGAATGTCACCTGGAGAGGGAATCGGCAATGACCACCTCCTAAGAGCCCACAGGCCACAGGTCCTTTAGAATACGATAAAATACAAAATAAGCCTTTGCAGTAAGGACTGGTCCGAACACCTGACATTTACACCAGAATCTCAGGTGTGTTGGCAACTAGCTTTCCTTCCTTGGATGTCTGAGGGACCCAAGACTTCATGGAATAAACAGCCAACGCCTTGCCTTTAACGTGACAGTAGGCTTCTGTGCGCTGGTATCCTAACATCTGACTGCATCAGACTCTGAGGCGTCCCTTATTTGAAGCACCTGTCATTATAAACCCAACCCCCCCTCCACCCCTCGCCTCACCAAGAAAAAAAAAAAAAAAAAAAAAGCCTAACGCTGGGCTTGTGATCCAACATCAAATTCAGGTTTTCAAGCAAGCTCTCCCATTTGAAAACAGAGGGAATAAAGCGAACCCGAGATCTGGGTGGTTCTTTGCTTGGTCAGTTCCCGAGGAATCCCTGCCACCTTCCTGTGCTACACTGGGTGATTAAATCAAAGAATAGGATACACTAATTGACCAACAGCTCCTATGCCCCCCCCTTTTTTTTCCAAGAGAACAAGAAAATTCAATGATCTGAAAGGCAGAAAAATTGTGAGCAAAACACCTTTTAAAATTGAGCAAAATCAACAATCTGGATAAAAACCAAGCAACTGCAGGATGGGTGTTTCTGTTTGTGTCAGGTCTTGTCCCCAGCACAGTCAACCACGCTCTTCAAGGAGCGCTGGGAAGCTGAGCCTCCGTGGGGACCCAGTCGGGAACTCATCTCGCGCTGGCGGCAAGCTCCTCTTTCCCCGGAGGCCTTTCCAGGCGCTCGGTGGTCAGCTGTGCGAGGACTTCTAATGGCTCTGAAGTCGACCTGTGTCAGGGCCGCGGTCACCACACCGGGGGGGGGGGGGTGGCAAGGGGCTGTGTGTGTCAGGAAGCCCCAAGGAAATTACACAAATTCCGTCTGCCACGAGAGCTGGACGCAGACATGTGAGATGGGGAAGGGAGGGGAACCTACGGAGACAAGAAGAAACCTGTCCCGCCAGCCCCTCGGCCCGTCTTAACCTTTCGTGTTTAATGGCAGTTCTTGACCAAGGGGAGCGCCTCACATCAGCAGCACCGCGAAGGCCTGGCCTCGAAATAAGACGGCGCTTGGTTTGGGCCCCATGTCTCCGCTCCTCCTTCCAGTGCAGTCCAGGCCTTTCAGAGCCGACGTCAAAAGCAGCACCCGGATAGTGAAGGGGACACTGAACCAGCGCCTTACAAATGCGAACAAGCCTCAGTGCAAGCCCCTCCCCCAACCAGACCCCCACAAAGGCGCAGGGCCTTCCTTGAGACGCTTCTCCCGGCTTCCTTCGGGCAGCAGGGAGACCTCACACATCCTGGGCACAGCTGTCTCCCCTCTGGTAAGAGAAGCCAAGTGCTCACCTTTGGGTAGGGCCGAAAGGGGCCTCCACTCCTCATCCCCCGAATTCCTCTACCCCGCCCGCCCCGCAGGGTTTCTCAAACCCCAGTACCATCAGAATCACGCGGATGACCTGCTAAAACACAAATTACGGAGCCCCACCCCCAGAATTTCTGATTCAAGGGGGCTGCAGTAGGGTGTGTCCCCCCCTCCCCCCAAAACTGCATTTCTAACAAGTTCCCAGATGATGCCGATACTCCTAGATTAAGGACCATAATTTGAGAAGCACTGCAGTAAATTAGGAAGAAACAAGAAAGTCAGGCAATTGTTGTTTTCAGCTTTTAAAAAAAAAATATGACAGCCCCCAAATTAATAGAGAGCCTAGAGCTTTTTATATGTGTAAAACAGCTGCCAAAATCCTGAAGTGTTTGCTTTGTTGTATAAGCAGCCGGTTGTGATTTTGCACTCAGCCACAAAGCAGGATTGTAGATTTTTTTTCATTAACTGGAGGATTTGCTTCGTGTCTGTATTATTGTTTTACAGTTTCTAATTACTGGGCTGTGAAGTGCCAAATGGTCAACAAGCTTCCCTATTGTTATTCAGGTGCGCCGGCTGGTGCCCGCACCGAAGAGGGCCTTGTTTTATGGGGCTGCTGGACGGCGCGCTCCAGGCCCGCGGATGCTCACGTAGTACTGCGACAGGAACACAAATTAGCCACAGAAACACAACCTCCACCAATTAACGCATCTTTCCGAAGCAAGAGCACTTGCGGCCTTCTTTCCTCGCCAGGGGTCCTGTTACCGGACTACACAGAAGAGGGAGACTGTGGCCAGAAAAGCCCCCTCCAACATCTTTTTATGTCTGGTTCTCGAACACGCACAGCTGCCATCACCCAAAAGCCACCCGGAGCATGCGGTGAGCAAACTGAAAATACAAGGACCCTATAGAGACCACACAGGTCCGTGTAAAAGGGGAGGTACTCCAGGTAAGGAGAGCCGGCACGGACGCACGCGCCCCCCGAGGAGCTGAACCAGAGCCCTGGAATCCGGCTTCCTGCCGTCCACCCTGCCTCCACCTCCCACCTCCAGCCGCCTCCAGAGCGGCAGGTCCCCGGCCTCTCCGGGCGTCACCTTCCCATCTGCGGAATGAAAACGGTGGCAGCGCACACACTTGCTTGGGCTGGCTTGAGGGTAAGGGGTGATCCGTGTAAAGTGCCGGTCACAGTGCTGGGCACATTTTAGGAAGTCGGTAAGCTGTCGCTATCAGTACTGCTTCCTGGGAAGCTCTGGGGCAGGACGGGGAAGGGCCCTGTGCCCTCCTTCCCCTTGGGGCTGTCAACAAACCACGGGGAGGAGGACAGCTTCTCCTCCGTCCCGAAGGCACTCAGAGAGTCTGGAAGCAGCTGGGGTGGGAGGCGAATGGAGGAGACTTTAAGAGAGAGACGAGAGGGTGGGACCCCAAAGAATGAGCAAGCTCTTTCAGGCACCCGGGCCAGGAAGAAAACGCAAGAAGGGCCGTGTGCTGGCTCGGAGGTCTCCGGGCCGACATCTCATACTGCAATCCCAAAGCATCTGAGAACGATTAGCACAGAGCACAGAAGTTTTATAAATTTCTCCTAACCAGATGCAATTTTTCTCCCTATTCAAAATCCCTCCCTAACCTCTTCCCGTCTGGAACTGCCGCCACTGAAACGGAGAGTAAGCGGAGAACGAGAGAAGCAAGGATGTCTCCCCTCACTGAGGGGAACAAGAGACCCAAAAGAACAAAGCTGGCCTGGTGCAGAGGAGAGGGTGGGCAGGGTGAGCCTTGGGTCAGAGGGCACCGGAGGAAAGGTCCCGAGAACAAAATGAGCACACATGCTTCCAGCCGCTTCCTAACAAAGGTGACCCTGCGAAGTGTGCGATCAAGAATCAGTAGAAGTAAAAAGGAGGCTATTTCCACTCAAGGAGCACGGAAACAAAACCGACAATCGCAGGGGCATGTGCACGCACACACGGAGCATTCGAGTCACTCTTAGCACGCTCGGAGAAAATCACATGTCTGGCTTCCGATGTGCGTGCTCTGCTGTGCTGTGAAACTCAAGAGCGAGAAGTGTTCTGTCAATGACCCTCGCTCTTGAAAACACAAGAGCTGTGCAGGGAGAGGACGCCGGCCACTTGATGCAGACGAGGGCCGGAGAGAGACATTATCTTCAACTAAAGGGCTAGTTGCACTTTTCTTCCTAGAAACAAATCAAAACCATTCATCTATCCCAACTGTGCTCCAGACTGCACGTCTGGCCCACCCCCGACGTTTTCTTTAGTCTTTGGGGACAGGACACAGATGCAGGGCTGCCCCACCAGAAAAGCTGAAACAAAGAAACACGCTTAACTCATTTCTTGGCCTCAGAAGAGGCAGAGCCCAGACGGGGGAATAATTAAGAGCTAACAAGTCCCCTAGGCCTATCAAGAAGGAAGTCCCCACTTCCACGGCAGCGCCGGACGTCCCCGGGTCACAGTGTCTCCTCAGCCCCGTGCATGCAGGCAGCCTCCCACGGTCGCTCACAGAGCGGCCAGATGCACCAGCAGATGCCTCGCCACGCCTCACACTGTGCATTAACGAGCTCACGGGATCTTAATGGTGGACGCCCCAGCGGAGGCACTACGCAACTTAGTTTTAAAGACACCCGGGAAAAAACTTGCTGCATCTGTGAAGGGCGATTCAGTACGCAGAAATCACTCGTCTGAAGCTCCCGGGTCTAACCAAAGTACCTTCAGCAAAGACCTAGGTCAGATTTGCCTCTTCTCCCCCGTAGTCCCACCGCCAGTCCTCACTGCGGACACAGTAAACATACGCTCAGGGCTGGACACTCCCCATTTCTTGCATTTTTTTTCCTTTTTCCAAAGAATAATACATTCATTACCAAAATTAGACATAATTTATATGCCTTCTTAAAGCTTTGCTTGTCCATAAATCCACAAATTGGAAAGAATCCTGTGGGAAAAAAAGGATGTTTTGCTTCAGGAAAATATGGTCACTGCATCAGCACAGGCAAGAGCCAACTCACACTTCTCTTATAATAAAACCACGAACACACCCAGAAAGTCACAGATGACGATGCCTCCAGCAACCAAGTTCCAAGATTCTTTATTTTATTCCCAACATCTAGCACAGCATCTCCGCCATACTGTAGACTCAGCACATGATTCTTAATGACAACCTTTAAAATGGATATGGTCTATAAGGGATGATTTCGCAAAGCTAAAAAATGAAGCTCCCACCCATCCATCCACCCCCACACCTGCCATAATGACACAGCAGCCGATTTTACAACGATTTAGACACCTCTCTCCTGACTCTCTTTCCCCCGACCAGGGCTAAAAACATCCCAGGCACAGACACTGACAGCCACTGGGCCAAAAAGACAGACTATTTTTCTACACGGAATGTACCCTCTACCAAGCGCAGGTATCTACTTTCAAAGTGTTTAGGATAACTTGTCCCAAACCAACAAAACCAACCTATTCCAAGAAAGTAAGTATCTCTCAGCTCACCCTAAGGGCCAGAGACCACCATACAGAGTGTAAGGGCCACGCTGCTTCCTGCAGACCTAAATTCTTCAATAAGATTAACGTACCTAATAGGATTTAGGGATGCTATGAAGGCCATTATGGTGTCTCCTACAAGCTGGAGGCTCCAAAGGCTTTAACCATTCGATTTAATCCAATCTGGCCTAATCTAATCAAGGCTGTCTCCTGTATTCTATCAGTGGACTTTGAGCAGTGATCTAAAAAATGAAGGAGAAACCTCCATTCAAATCAGACCCTGCAGACCAAACACAGACTAGCTTTCGTCTAGAAATAAGGCAGACCGACAAACATGCGTGTGGGTCCCTGGCTGCCTCAATTTGCTAGCTTCTAAGATCTACCTAGGCTTAGATTTTAATTAAATGGCACAAAGAAGATTCCACATGTTGATCAGTAATCTTCCTCCAAACCCACACCTTTCTTCTCAACTCTGAGAGGAGCAAGGGTCTAACTCAGCAGCAAGCGCTCTGTACCCACAGGAGGTCAAAGCCGAGGCTGACTCAAGAGCACACAGCTTCTCCGCTGACAGCACGTGTCTCCACAAAAGGTGGTTTCTGCCCCCTACGAGGCTGGAAACGCTAGCTCAGATGCCTGTGGAAGATGAGGGTCTGGCGCAGATCCCCACCGGAGCATTCCGAGTGCGCCTGACTCCCTCCGCCGGCAGCTTGCGTCCCAGACCCTCCAGTCTCCAGAGCTATTGCAACAGCGATCACAAGCTCCTACGTTAACTCCTAGGGCTTAAAGTGATGTAAGAAGGAAGAGAAAATACAGACTGTAGGGGCTAGTGCATTTTAGACCTACACCACGCGGTCCAGTACCTACAGTGGAAAAAAAAAAATGAAGCAAATCTCTCAATATTCACATACACGCATCTCAATAAGTACCTGTATATTTATGTTGAAATGATCTAAAACTTCTGACATAATGGGTTAAATTACTAAAAATTTCAGCTGTTTCCTTTTTTTAATGTGGCCCCTGGGGACTTTTCAATCATGTACGTGGCTCACATACTCCATGGGACAGCACTATTTCAGACCGTCTGTTCACTTTAACGCCTCAAAACAATCCCAGAGGGAAAGTACATACTTCACCCCATTAACCTCATCAGATCAGGGCCAGGTGATAGTCCTCAAAGTAAGACTGGAACAATCTTTGAACAATTATGGACTGAGGCCTCAGAAGGAGCGGGATCCGTGGACCCCAGCGCCGGCTCCGACACTAAGTTATCTGAATCAGCCCTGACCGCGCTGTGAAGGTTCTCAGAACTTCCGGGGGCTTGTCCACATGTGCTGTGCAGAGCCGTCACGGACCTCCTGCCCACATTCCCCGTCCCCTCTGGTCATCTCAGGAGGACCACTCCGTGTTTTCACACGCACCAGGCGGCTCCTGATTCTTGGCCAACAGGGGAGTCATGCCTTCATTCACCTGGGCAGCCAGCTTTGGGGAGTTCTCCAGAACACAGGAACTCCAACACAGGAAGTCCAGTTTCAAGTCCTAACCACTGAGCAAAACGGTCTCCTTCCCACCACAGGAGACATTCCGTCAGGTTCTGCTACCAGCACGTCGGAACCTAAGTGGCATAGAAAAAGCTGTCGTAAAAAAAAAAAAAAAAAGGCTGTCGTTCCCACTGAGAGATCCAAACAGGAAACCCTGGTTCTCAGAAAGAGGACAGCGGCTACCAAAGATGGCAAACGCGGAGGACACACGAGTCGCCAGATGTGTCCTGAGTCTGTTCCATGCCGTGTTCACACGGTCTCGGGCCCCTCGCATGACACTGCCAGGGGCAACACGGCCTCCGCACCTCGCTCAAGCACATCCTGACTCCCTGCGCTCCATAACCTCACGAGGCTTTAGGAAAAGCTTCCAGGGGAAAGTCTTTTTCTCAGCAAACTTACGAGAACAGCAGCAGAGCCTCCGCCGAGGGCGAGGAGCTCAAGGGTGAAGAAGAGCAGGTCACAGTCACCGTCTTGGGGCGGCGGCCTGCACGGGAGTCTGATCGCGCACAAGCAGCCCAGGTGAGACGAAGAGAAGAAAAACAGCATTTCACACCGTGCAAGCCAGGGGACAAAGGCAAAGGACAGCGTAGCGCGAGGAGCAACAAGCAGTTCAAGTTAAAAGGGCAGAGAAGAGGAGGCAGGGCCAGCTTCCTGAGCTCGCAAGCTGGGCGGTCTCCCAAGGTCATGACCGCAGAGGGCCCCACACTTGGCTTAATGCTCTGCTGTCATCCTCTTGAAGTTCTTAATAATTTTTCCATAAGAGGCTCCGCGCATTCATCTCGCACGGGGCCCCACCAATCACATCGCTGATAGTGGTGGTGAGAGATGGTGGGTCATCGAACAGGGCCGGGTGGGGCCGACAGGATGAAAAGCTCCTCTTTCACCTCGGAATGACCCACTGGCAATCATGCCGTCATGGCAGTGGCTCTCTATAGACTCTGTGACAATGGCCAGGAGTCCTACTGCTAAGATTCTAAGTCAGCAGGTCTGGGATAAAAAGACTACGAAAAGTGAGTTTTTAACAGGCTCCTGGTGATTTTGATGTCAGACGTTTCAGAATTTATATCTAAAAAGTAAGATAGGGGCGCCTGGGTGGCTCAGTGGGTTAAAGCCTCTGCCTTCGGCTCAGGTCATGATCCCAGGGTCCTGGGATTGAGCCCCGCATCGGGCTCTCCGCTCAGCGGGGAGCCTGCTTCCTCCTCTCTCTCTCTGCCTGCCTCTCTGCCTCTCTCTCTCTCTCTGTCAAATAAAAATTTAAAAATCTTAAAAAAAATTAAAAAAATAAAAAAAATAAAAAGAAAGATACATGAACACTTTATGGCTTACAGATAGAAAGGGTGCGCAGAACGACCTCCTTCAGCAAGGTGTCTCTCCCAAGCCCTTAACCCACTGCAGCCACACGACAAGGGTTTGTAGATAGCACTAGGCTTCAGTAAGGTGACTAGAGCACAATTTAGAGGAACAGCATGTCAAGAGCCCCATTGAATGAGTTAATCATCCTGACAAAGCACTACATACTGGCCCACTCTGGACGGCTCAAATTGTGCTCCTACAGAAAACTATGAGGGGAAGGAAAGGGGCAGAGAAAGAAACCATAATTTCACAATAAGCTTCTTAGAAGACAATACCCCCTTCCCTTCCTAATTCCTTGCTAGTTCTCAGGGATCCTTCCAGATTTTGTGCCAGTGTCACTCTCCAGGGCTCTCAAAGGGCCTGTGATCACCCTTTTTACAGCCATGTGGCTATTGGTTTTGACTTTTTGATTTTTACATGTCTGTCTTCCACCATACAGACCAACAGCATCGAGAACGGTGTGTGATTCACAAGCACCTCCAATCAGCATCTACGGGGAACTTAGCAGATAACAGCAAAGGAACTGAGAAAGGTACAGGTTTGAGTCAGCCATCGGAAAGAGGGTAAGGTGACTTTGTTCACAAAGCGACAAGGCAAGAAACAAGCAGAGAGATAAGCCTCTGACAACACAGCAAACCGAGGGGACCGTAAGGTGTGGGCGACGGTTTCCTAGCTGCATTCTTCAGCAGTCCTGGTCTGGCATCACCCACCGGAACAAAGCTCAGTGTGACAAATAAAAGGAGGTGGTCTGGCCCCCCGCCCCTTGGGCTGGTTTTAGAAACACAGCATAGCAGAAGTCAAAGTACTTTGTCAGATGCCTTCCTGCTCCTCGAGCCTCTGGACATCTAAGTACAGCAAGACACACTCCTTTCTTTTTTGTCAAGGTATCTGAAAGTCTGTAAATAATTTAAAAAAAAAAAAAGGGCTGATCCCCGAACAACAGCATACGGGAGGAGACATTAACCCACAGCTTAGCGCAGTGAGCATCATGGAAAATGACTGGTTTCCAGAAAAGGTCCTATTCATTTACTCCTTCATGGGCTCCAGCCTAAATGCTGCTGCTGCCTACTTATTTAACCATGTGTGAGTGATTAAAGCCGCTCCCCAGCCATCCAACTTAAACAGTGCTATGTTCGTAATTAAAACACACCATAAAAAATGATGAACCACCCAATTCAGGTGCTGCATAATTTATTTACATTTCTGTAACAGCCTCCCCCAAGGAACTCAAGGCATTTTACAAACTTAAAATTATCTAGCAGATATGAATCTTCACAAAATTCCCGGGAGAAAAACAAGACTATAAGGAGAATAATCAATACCAGGCCCCTTATTGTCACACGTCCACACCTTCCTTCCACAAATCCAAGTGTGCACACTAGGTCTCTCTAAGCTGCAGGTCTAAACTAATTCAGAAAATTATAGGTGAGACTTTTTTTTTTTCAGGAAACCATCCCAAACAGAAGAGGAGCTAATGACTACTTCACCACATTATGGGAAAGTCACAAACCTTTTCTTGCATCTTTTCTATTCTACAGTAGAAAAAAATCCCATTCCACGCCAACGTTTCGAAAGCCAACTTAAAGGAAAGAACAAGGCGAAAAAAAGAAAAATTCCTGAATTCTGAGAGTTCTTGCTGTTCTGAATCTCTGTGACCTCCCCGCTCAGAGGAGAATCTACGGTTTAAACACCTCCAGTTTCCCAGGGCCTCTGGAGGTGCTGAGAATGTTTTCTTTCTTAAGCTGGGTGGTGAGTACATGAGTTTTGGGTTTTTCTGCTTTCAACCCTCTGTATACACAGGAGTACATGGTTTGTACAGGGCTCCTGACGTGCGGCAGGCCAGGAACCCTGCTTTGAGAACGCACGCTGCATCAGATTCTCCCGGATGCTCTTCTAAGGAGAATGCTGTCATGGGTTGAATTCTGTCCCTTCAAAAAACATACATTGAAATCCTGATTCCCAGTACCTCACAGTGTGACCTTATTTGGGAACAGGGTGGTTGCAGGCATAATTGGTTAAGGTGGGGTCGCAGTGGGGTAGGGAGCACCCTTAGTCTGCCCTGCCTCGTGTCCTAAGCAGATGGCCATGGGAAGACAGGCACACTTGGGGAGACGAGCATGTGATCCGAGAGACTGGGACTGGAGTTGGGCACCGCAAGCCAAGGACTGCTGGAGACTGCCCGAAACCCCGGAAGCTGGGACCAGGCAAGGAGCCCCTGCCGGCTTCGGGAGGAGCAAGGCCCGACCCACACCTTGATTCCAGACGTGCAGCCTCCAGCACTCTGAGAGAATGGACTGCGGTGGCTCTAGGACACCCGGTGCGTGGCGCCCTGCTGCCGCAGCCCTGGTCCTGGGACACGATCCAAACTCCTACTGAGAGCGGCGCTGGAAGCGTCTGACCACCTGATGGCACGGGGAAGTCGGACGCAGGTTCCAGAATCCACAAACGCCATTTGTGCAGGAAAAGACCTCTGAATTATGCCAATGTTTTGAAGACAAGAAAACACTGAGTTTCACAAAGAGTGTGATGTTCCCATCGTTAAAAAAGTAATTGGCTGTTACCCGCAGTGACAATATTTTAGGAATACTCACTCAAACATCTGAAAAAAGGAGACACAAGACAGGGACCTTTTTTACGCAGACAGACAAGAAAGCTCGGGGAACCCACAGGGAGTGTAGACAATGGAAGACGGCCTGGCCCGCTGGCCCTGTAAAAGGAGACAGGAAAGGTCCTGGGACAAACACCAGGACCCAAGAAGCTTTTAAAGAACTTGTCTCTGAAACTCTCCCCCACAGTCTCAGTTACTGGCCTCGGTTCCTGTTTTAGAATTACAGGGTTCATAAGAGCCCTGACCTGTGCCTGCTTTGGTGCAACTATATTTGCGAAGAGCTGATAATTGGGGGAAAGTAGTGAGGAAAAAGCTATCTGGTTCCACTATCCATCCATCCATCCTTTTAAGTGTCTGACTATAATCCACAGCAGACATACTTAGCAAACTTTAAAATACAGCCGCTCAACATTGTTACAATTAAGTCACTCTGAAATGTCATGAAAAGCAATCTAGTCCCATTAAAATCTTCACACTCTCATTAAAAAAGCACTTACAGACTCGAAAATGTTCCTAATACATTATTTAAAGACACAAGATGTACAGTGACTAAAATCCTTGTATGAGGAAGAACAGTAGCAGTCTACTTTTTAAAAAATGTACAAATTTGTGTCATAATTGGGTAATTGGCAAACTGCAGGTAGCAGTCAGGGTGTAATATACTACTCTAAAAGAGGCTTGGAGGGTGCTCCCCGCCCCCGGAAATCGCAGTCCACCCAGGCCCCAACCATATCACATCTTAGGGGTCCCTCCTGCTTCCTTCCAGGATTTCCAAGCCCGGAAAGAGGGAAGGACGAGAAGGGGAAGGATGTGGGGGGGACCAGACCCTTCGGCGCGCACCTGCAGGCCACTAGTCTTCACTGTAAAGCCCTGACCTCTGGTCCGTTTGGTCTCCTCCCTTTCGGTTAAGGTCACTGCTATTTGTATGTTGCCATTCAGAAGCCTAACTGTGTTTTCCCAGGCCCTAAATCCCCTGAGGGACCAGCAGGGGCCCCAGACTGGAAGTCTCCTTTCCACTCCTTCCTTCGGTCAGCCCCCCCAAACCCACACAATCCTCCTTTAATGCAAGAGCTGAGTTTGGAACGCCGAGGGTCTGACACCTGACTCCTAATCCTTTCCACACAGGGAGATGCCGCGTGCCCTGGGGGTCAGCCTCACCCCAAGACGGATGTCAGAGTTCTAAATTAGTTTAGTGTTTGTTTCAATGAAATTACTGAAAATGCTGAGTTTATATAAAAGATTTATGACTCCTGTTCCCTCTCTTCTACATGACTGTGTCAGTGTGAGATGCCTTCAGCCTCCTAATGCATGACATGAAAGGGATGGAATTCTCAAATCCTAAACCCCTCCCCCGAGTCACTTGCGAATCCTTCCCATTAAGTGCCAGGTCAAAAAATGACCCTCGCTGCTTGATAATTTTGATGGCAATTATTAAAAAAATTTTTAATCCCTGTTCAAGAATTTAAGATTTGTTTTCCAGCAGAAGGAAGATGGTGAGATTTTCTTGGTTCCTTTCCACAAGGCTTTTACTCACTGAGATCAATAATGTATTATACCATGCCACTGCCCGTATGACGAACGAAACTGAAAAATAAATGTAACATGTTAGTCATTCTTCTACAGTTAGTCCAACTGTCATTCAGTGAGCTCCTATTACGTGCGGAGAGCTCTGCTTAACTACTTCCTTCTTTTCAAAGACACATGAATATCCTGCTTGTACCAAGGGAGGACCTAGAGAGATAAACTCAGAAAGTCAGAAGCCTGGGGGAACGGTACTGACCCCTCTGCATCACAACCTATGGATGAAGGAATGAAGAACGAACAAATGAATTTTAAAAGAAAAAAAAGAAAGGAAAGCAAGGGAAAGGTAAATAAACCTCAGGAAGAAATTAAGAATTAACTATGTAAGTCCCCACCATCAAGGCTTTTCACAAGCAACATTTTGTTTCTATTGGGTGTTCCTGTTTGGCAGTACAACACTTAAAAACCAAAGGCAAGCAGCAACTTCTTCCTAGAACCATCGCCAAAGGCAAGGGAAGCAAGGGCAAAAATGAACTCTTGGGACTTCATCAAGATCAAAAGCTTCTGCACAGCAAAGGAAACAGTCAACAAAACCAAACGACAACTGACAGAATGGGAGAAGATATTCACAATGGCAGATAAAAGATAAATATCAGATAAGAGGCTAGTATCCAAAATCTATAAAGAACTAATCAAACTCAACTCCAAAGAACAAGTAATCCAATCAAGAAATGGGCAGAAGACATGAATATTCTTCTGCAAAGAAGACATTTCTACAAAGAAGACATCCAGATGGCCAACAGACCCATGAAAAAGTGCTCCACATCACTCCGCATCAGGGAAATACAAATCAAAACCACAATGAGATACCACCTCACACCAGTCAGAATGGCTAAAATGAACCAGTCAGGAAATGACGGATGCTGGCGAGGATGCGGAGAAAGGGGAACCCTCCTACACTGTTGGTGGGAATGCAAGCTGGTGCAACCACTCTGGAAAACAGCATGGAGCTTCCTCAAAAAGTTGAAAATAGAGCTACCCTATGAGCCAGCAATCACACTACTGCGTATTTACCCTGAAGATACAAATGTAGTGATCCGAAGGGGCATGTGCACCCAGATGTTTATAGCAATGTCCACAATAGCCAAACTATGGAAAGAGCCTAGATGTCCATCAACAGATGAATGGATAAAGAAGACATGGCATACACACACACACACACACACACACACACACACTGGAATATTATGCAGCCATCAAAAGAAATGAAATCTTGCCATTTGCAATGACATGGATAGAACTAGAAAGTATTATGCTGAGTGAAATAAGTCAATCCAAGAAAGACAATTATCATATGATCTCTCTGATATGAGGAATTTGAGAGGCAGGGTGGGAGGTTGTGGGGGGCTGGGAAGGAAAAAAATGAAACAAGATGGGATCAGGAGGGAGACAAACCATAAGAGACTCTTAATCTCACAAAACAAACTGAGGTTTGCCGGGGGGTGGGGGGTAGGGATATCCCTAGGTAGGGATAGGGTGATTGCTGTGAAATGTGTAAGCCTGATGATTCACAGACCTGTACCTCTGGGCCAAATAATACATTATATGTTAACTAAAAAAATAAGAGATAAAAAATAAAACACCCAAAGGCAATGATGGAGCACCTGGGGGGCACAACTGGTTAAGTGTCCAACTCCTGGTTTCAGCTCAGGTCATGATCTCAGGGTCATGAGATTGAGCCCTACAGTGGGCTCGGTGCTCAGCATGGAGTCAGCTCGAGATTCTCACTTTCCCTCTCCCTTTAACCCTTCACCACCCACCCCACCCCCCATGCTCTCTCTCTAAAATAGGGGGAAAAAAAAATACACAGGGGCCCTCCACCAACGGTTACAACTAAAGGTCAATAAAGAATAGAAATGGTTGAAATTAAATCCCACTTTCCCTGGCTCAGGGGCTGCCAGGGGCCACAGTCGTTCTGCAAGCTTTGTACTTGCTTGTCTACTTCTCCCTAAACAGAACAAAAGGGTGACGTAGTGGGACTGTCTCAGTCAGCTTGGGTACTGCTGACTGGGGGGGCTTCAACAACAGGTATTTTTCTCACAGTCCTGGAAGCTAGAGTCTAAGGTCAGGGGGCCAGCATGGTCGGGGTCTGGTCAGAGCTCTCTTCCTGGCTCGTAGACAGCCACCTTCGTGCTGTGCCCTCGCATGCAGGGGAGAGAGGGAGGGAGGGAGGGAAGGAGGCGGAGAGAGAAAACTCTCTGGTACTTCTCCTCACAAGGGCACTAATCCATCATAAAGGCCCATTCTCATGATCTGACCCAAACCTGAACATCTCCCGAAGGTCCCATTTCCAAATACCATCACATTGGGGGTTAAGGTTGCAATATATGAATCCGAGGGGAGCATAATTCAGTCTGTGGCAGAGACCTTCAAATTAACCCAATGCTGCCCCAAGCCTTGAACACTCAGCACCTACCGCCTGCAGAGGCCGTGCTGGGCAGGGGAGCAAAAAAAAAAAAAAAAAAAAAAGAATGAGCTTCAACCCTGCTTTCACCAGTGTCTGTGAAATTTAAAAAAAAAAAAAAAAAAAAGCGTGTTACAAAGCCGTTGTGGAGCTGCAGCTTTGTCTGAGCAGAAGGATTTTTAGTCAGTCAATGTTGACGGACACTCTTCTGGGAAGTGAGATGTTCCAGCAAACATCCGCAGGAAAATATAAACAAAAAATTTTAAACACGGCTTCTGTCTCTCCTAGGGGCGGCTGTGACCCCCACGATCCTCACCTCCTGGCGTCCATAACCTTGTTCAATCCTCTCTCCTTGAGTGTGGGAGGGACCTCTGACTTGCTTCCAGTTGTAGGATACAGCAAAGACGCCAGAAGCACAGGATTCCATCCCAAACACGGTAGTGCCTGCATCGGCCTCACTCTCCTTCGTCGGCTAAGAGAAGCGAGCGGCCACGCGGGGGAAGCTCACGTGACAAGGAAACACGGGCGGCCTCAAGGGGCAGAGGGAGCCCCTAGGCAGCCAGCAAACAAGGCCCTCGGGCTTTCCGCTGCGAGGAATGCATCCCACCGCCCGCCCGAACGAGCCCGGCAGCATCTCCATCCCCAGGCAAGCATTCGGATGAGTCTCCAGCCCTGGGCAACATCTTGACAGCGGCTGCGCAAAGACCCCAGCCAGGCTGCGTCCGAGCTCCGGACCCACAGGAATGCTGAGATAATAAACAGAGGGTATTTTAAGCCACAAAAATACTGTCCGTGGTAATACTGTGACACAGCAACAGATAACTAACACAGGACAATTTGCCTGAATGTCCCATTTGAAGTGTTTTAAAATTCTTTCCCCTCACAAATCAACAACTGTCTGGGCTTCTGTGGGAGTGGAAGTGGGGATGTTAACCTTTCAGGGAAAAGAACAGGAAGGAGCCTGAAATAAAAGCCTAGGAACTGGCCAATGACAGAGCTATTTATAATCGGAACGGTGGCGTTCTGTCCACGGAGGACACTAAAATTCAGAAAGGTTCAGTGACACGTCCAAGGGTGCGCCGTACGTTCATCATACAGCTGGAAGCCAACTTCCTGTAACAAGGCCTCCCCACCAAGACGACTTTTTGTCTCAACTCGATGAGAACACTCAGAACACACCACGGACGGTTCTTCCTGGATTTAGGGCGGCCACAACCCGACAAGCAGTCCTCGTCCGGAAAGCCCGTGCAGCACCTCAGGGAACATGGTGCGCACGCTGTGCGTGTAAAAAACGGGAGGAATTTGTCTTGATTCATGGATACAGACAAGCTTGTTGTGTTGTCCTTTTACTCTTCCCCTCAAAATAAAAAATAGGATAAGAACTGGGGTCTTTTGAGAATTCTAGGTAATTTGGTTTTACTCCATGACTTGCAGTCTTACTGCTCCAAAATGGGGGGGGGGGGGCAGTAAATGAACAAAGCCTTTTAACCTAAAAATGTATCCACTTTTAAACCTCCCTGGAACTGAATCCTCCCCGGAGAATCACGGACTGTCAGCCTTAGAAGAGGCTGTGCTACTTCTGGTGCATCCCCCTCAGGAACTGGAAGGCTAAGAAACTTGCCCAAGGTCACAAAAGAAAATGAACTAGGAGAGCACGTCAGGCTGAATGTCTCCTCATTCCCATGACACCGTATCCGGAACCGCGCTGCCCCAAATTGCATATGGCTACAAATACTTTAACAGGAAATGTCATCAATCAACGCTTGACCTTGGGCATCAAACACAACCACCAGCGGGGAACAGTGTACCGAACCGAACCTATTCTTAGGACAGTCCAGGTCAAACACAGGACGTAAGAGGAAGGTCCTGCAAAAACTGGTGACGACAAAATGTTGACGTGAAGGGACGACGTTTCAGGACGTAGAACGGCTGCGCTCCTACACAAATGTAATTGCCTTCTTGAGACTTAAGTCACGCGGCGCATTCTGGGGAGGAAAAAACTATGGAAAAGAGCCATGCTCTCAATAACGTACCACCTTCTCAAGCTACAGTTTGTATAAAACCTGTTTTTATTTATGGATTTACGGAGGGAGAGTAACTTTCACAGCTCCAAAGCCTTGCCCCAGGTCTAAGCAAAACAGCAGATAGGCACAGTCGAATGTGGTACAGGCAAGCCCACGATGCGGTGTGTAAGCAGGGCTCCGAGGGATTACACATGATGCAATTAATTCTGGAACCGGGAAAGCATCAAGAAACCTCGTCATTTGAGTCTGGATGTGTAAGTAGAATTTTTGTCTGGAAGATCTAGAGGGGTTCCAGTTAATTTGGTTTTGGCTTATTGTATAAACAGCAACTCTGTTTTGAATTTGGGGGGAAAGACCATTCCTTCCTCTGCCCTATTTCTGCTTGTTCCACATCCGAGTACATTATTGCTATCATCTGTTTACGTCTGTCTGTCTCCACTGGACGGCCAGCTCCTGAAGGAACAGACACAGGCTCCTTTCACCATTATTCTCTGCACTACCCGGCAGGGCAGCCCCTGACACAACTTAAAACTTGACCATTCACCTTCCGTAACTGTCAAAGGGCAATCAGGACACTGGTAGCGTCCTTTCTTCTCTCTAGCACCTAACCTTCAATCTCCAATGAAGTACAGACCGTCATTTTTTAAAGAACCAGAAGGAAAACAAACACACAAAACAGGTCTACCACAATCTCACAGGGGCTGCCACAAGCCATGCTTCACATCCATGCTCCGTCAGCGCGAGATTAATTCATCTTAACCAATGTTGCTGCTACTATCTATCCATATAACGACTCCCTAATCCAACTTTTCTCTTGTGCCGGTAAGAGCTCTGCAGGCTATTAACAACTGGTCCTCGGGGGAGTGGAAAGGATAGGATTCCGAGTTCTAATCAGTTTGGGAAATGGGTCAAATGAAGTTATTTTAAGGCAGACATCTCAGGGCCTCCAATAAGCTAGTATTAAAGTGAATTTCCAAGAAAGGAATGTAGTACTTACGGATTTTTCATTTAGCCTCAGCATTGCTTGGTCTCATTCTTCTATGGAAGGTTAAGAAACACTTTCTGAAAAATTTATTCAAGTCAACAGCATTTAAAAGTTGAAGAAAACAATAAATCTCAGTGGGACATCTTCAGCAAAGACAAGCAAGACTGACAAGTGGATTCATTGTTTCATTCATGAAACCAGTATTTCCTGAGCCCCCCACTATAAAAGAGAGACAAAGGCCCTGCTCGCAAGAGCTTACATCCAGGGGCAGGGGAGAACGCCCTCCATCTCCAGCTCAGAGATAAAGAACTCTTTCTGGTCTCCCTCAGGCCGGACACTATTTCTTTTATGGCCGCAAGCACCTGGCATGTGTTCTGTGAGTAACTGCTAGCAGCTTGATCACAGCAAAGTCTGGAGACGTTTTCCAAATTCCCATGAAAACCAATCAAAACAGCAATAAAATGGACCTCTAGAAATCCGTGTTTGGTTATTTGATCAGTGGATAAGCTTCTATAAAGGCACTCATTTTTCACAGGACGGTTACGCAAGACCTGGGAGGTACCTTAGAAATCATTCACTGAAACCCCCTTGAATTGCCTAAAAGGAAACTGAGGCTGAGGCGTTGCCCAAGCCCACACTGTGAACCAGGAATACAGACTAAGACTGAGAACCAGGGACCTCCGGTTCCGTAACGCTGTGCCAAGACAGCAATGAGCTGCCGTGACCGTCTCCCACCTGGGCCTCTCTCCGTCCAGAATCAACAGTGTTCTGAAATGACGATTCGCTGTGTGTCTTTTCACTGCTGTTTTTAAAAGGCAGGAAGCCACTCCATCAGAGACAACTCTCTAAGCACCATCACAGCACAGGTTTCATTCCCGTCTTGGCCCGAGCCACCCTCCAAGCAGCACGGAATGACCTGGGCTGCCAGGAAGAACGAGCAGCAGGGTGGCGTATGGGGGCCCTTGGGCACAACAACAGGTCTCAAGCAAACAAAACATTGGGTCGTATGATCTTTTAAAGAGAGATCAGACTAGGGGCCGGCTCTGTCAGTAGAGCGTGCGACTCTTGATCTCGAGGTTGTAAGTTCAAGCCCCATGTTGGATGCACAGGTTACTTAAAAATAAAAGCTTAGAAAAATAAAAATAAAAATAAATGAGAGAGATTAGAGGAAATGCATCCACTGTGGTCAGAAAATGAAAGACACAGCAGACTGTCCATTTCGTTCCAGGTTTAGCCCACAGCTCTCCCCCTCACCTGCTGAATGACCTGGACCAGTGGCTAATTCTTTCCCCATCTGTAAAAGCAAAATTTGGACTAGATGTTATAATGGTCCCTTAGGGTCTCAAAGTCCATGATGCTGGTGAACGTTATGCCATCAACAAAGAGCTTGCCATCCTTTTCTTGAGCTATAACCAGTTTTGTTCCTTTTTGAGTCAAGATCTGCTACATTTGCATCAAGTACTGAATGTTACAGGACATAAAATAGATAAGTACTCTCTAGGTACATTTTATTATACTTCCCTATCATTTAACATACAATAAAGAGATGTACTATGAAATATTATGGAACCTAAGAGTACAGTATCCCATGCTGGCCTAACTACCATGGTGTCTAATTTCCAGAACTTACAATTTTAATAAAACCCTGTAATAATTCACTAGGAAGGGGGAAAGGCTGTAGTCACAGGACAAAAATTAAAATACAGAAATGTTAAAACTCCTTTTTAATTCCCCTTTCTCCTGGTTTGCCCTGAGACCAACTTCTCCTGCAGACATTACCCAGCACGGGCAAAATGAAAAGATCCAAACACAAACTGTATTCAGAAGCTGCTTTCTGTGGGCAACAAGGCACGTCTGCACCCCACCTCGCATCAAAGTACAAGCTGGCAAAGCGACAGCACCTGGGCCGAGGGAGAAGACTTGACTTTACCTGCCTCAATTCCTGGCTAAATCCCTCATTTCCTGGGCAGGTGAGACCTTGGCTTGGACCTCCAGATAAGAGGTCAGTTCGATGCATTTTGATATCCAGATGGCAATACTGCTTGGAGTAAATTAAAACATCAACTGAGAATGAAATCGGAGAGATGGAAATATGAAAGAAAGAGAGAAAGGGAAACAGAAATGTGAATTAAGATTGTGCTGAATTTTAACAAAAACTGTGGCTAATGTTACCAGAGAAGAAAAAGAGGGGTCAGGGAGGCTGCACTATGCATAAAATGAGAATTTTAGTATTGATTTTAAATATAATCGTACAAAGAACCACCCAGGGGAAAACACGCAATCCTAGTACTCTAGGAGAGACACTGATGAGAGAAGTCTAACTTCTGCTTGGATCGTTAACTCGCTCTTGAGCAAAATGTCAATCTTTCTCCTGCGTATCTATCCTTTCATTCATTCTGCGAACAATGAGCACCTGATACTTATCTGACTGCATGTCCGAATGCAGACACTGCAAATACAGCAAATAAGATCCAACACCAGCTCTGGAGAATTTTAGCCCAGCACTTTAGACAAGTAAGGAGACTACAGAACAGGGCACCAGATACTCCAGACTTTAGACAAGGTGTTGTGAGGGCTTCTCCAAGGCTACCCTTCACGGAGATGCCAGGGTTTACAATCCTGCTCCTCTACGCATGGGCTCTGTCACCTCCAGAAGGCACAAACATCTTTTTCATATACTAGGCATAGCTATCCCACTTCCTGTTTTGACTTTAGTCTATTTCTTCAGGTTGGTTCTCAGTCATATGAAAAAAGTTGCTTCAGAATCTTCCCTGGGGAAAAACCACTCTGTGTTAATGAAGCAGCCACTTGCTTTTTTATTCTATACCTTTTTTTTAAAGATTTTATTTGTTTATTTGACAGACAGAGATCACAATTAGGCAGAGAGGCAGGCAGAGAGACAAAGGAGGAAGCAGGCTCCCTGCGGAGCAGAGAGCCTGATGTGGGGCTCGATCCCAGGACCCTGAGATCATGACCTGAGCCGAAGGCAGAGGCTTTAACCCACTGAGCCACCCAGGCGCCCCTATTCTATACCTTTTCAAAACAAGATAACACACCACTACTAAGATAAGCATAACTCTACTGTACTGTTCACCTAATGCTAGAAAAAGATTTAGAAGACTGCTGTAAGTTTTAGGAGCAAAAGCAAAATTACTGATCAGTATTTAACTCATCTCTGAGTCAAGTCTTTCCATACTGTACTCTGTGTATCAAGAATAAACGTACAGCTCACTTTTACCACATGTCAAGGTGCAAACTGGTACAATCTCTGAGAAGTACAATTTGGAAGTATACACCAAAACCTTTAAAAACATGCATGACCCTATCCAAGTAACTCAATATCTAGTAATTTGTCTGTTGCGAATAATTAAAGAATTTAACAAAGATTTAGTAAGAAGAATGTATGTCAAATGCTGGTTATAATACCAAAATCTAGAATGAGCTTAAGTGTCCAATAATAAGAGACTGGTTAAGTATGTTTTGGTAAGTGCACAAAACGGGCTGCTCTGCAGCTATTTTAAATGCAAAACAATCTTTTATGAAATGTTAAGGTGTTTCCAACCTACTAAGTAGGAAAAAAGCAGAAGAGGCTTACATGGTGAGACCCCATTTTTATAAAAAAAAGTTAACATATAAAACATTTATGTACATAGATGCATGCAATCCCTTATATGGGGGCAAAGTAGAAAAAGACAAATGCCAGGTTGTGAAGAACATCCATGACCTTTTTTTTTTTAAGATTTTTTTTATTTCTTTGACAGAGAGAGACACAGCAAGAAAGGGAACACACGCAGGGGGAGTGGGAGAGGGAGAAGCAGGCTTCCCTCCAAGCAGGGAGCCCCATGCGGGGCTCGATCCCAGGATGCTGGGAGCATGACCTGAGCCGGTCAGACGCTTAATGACTGAGCCACCCAGGTGCCCCAAGATTATCCATGATCTTATTTCCTTTCTTATGTATCTAAATCTTCCCATTTGTTTGCAATAAAATATGTGGCTTTTGTCATTTTCAAAGCTTTTTAAATTAGAAAATTAAGATAAGCACACAACATTTTAGTACCAAATTTGGTAGAAGGAAGAAAGAAAATGCGGCTGTCCACACCCAGGGAGAGCCCTAGTGTCCTGCCAAAGATAAATGTAAATTGTTTGGCTGTCTCTGCTACAACCAGTTCAATTAGCATCAAAACAAAGGCTCTTTAAAAGGCCACGCACACTCTGTATGGGCCTAAGTCTAATTGAGCTAGTTGTAAATTAATTACCTAATGTTGTCAGAATGGGCAAAAAAAGCATTCATTCCCTCCACAGAGCGACCTGAAGCCGATCCTAAAGGTAAGGGAGACACAAGTGCTGGTAGTGGCAAGTGTTTAGTTTTCTAAAATACAGCTACAGAGGCTTTCCAAGACACTGCTGATTCATGACAGATTTCCTTGCCAAGGCTTGATTTGTTAACGTCCCGCCTCCTTTCCTAGTTTAAGTACCTCCTTTGGCAGAGAAAATGATGCATTTCTATTCTCTCTCCTCTTAATCCTTAAAACTTCAGCTCTGAGATGAACGCATCAGGGCCAAGTATGTGAAGAGACGGGATGCTGAAGCAGGGCCAGGACATTGTCCACAGTGCCCCTCTGGTGTTCAGGGCCGAAGAATTCATCTCAGCCTTCCTAGTGAGACTGACCCCGCGCGCACAACTCTACCCCTGCCTTCCTCCCTCACCACCACCCCCCGCCCCAATAAAACCCTCATCTTACAAAATACCCATTCATGCCAGCAATGCGCCTCCAGTCTAGATCAACGGGGGCAGGTAACTGGAGACCAAGAGATGACTGGCGGGCAGACACGCAGCCATCACAAAAGGTCAAGGTCCTTTCTAGCCTTAAAACTCGCTGTCATTTTTTGCCACCAAGGGGGGGGGGGTCCTATGGTAAATAAAGCATGAACATCTTCCTTAAAGATGTCACTTAGATGACTTGAGATGAAAACATGCATATCCCAAACGAGTGAACTCAATTCCCATTTGGGTCTGCAGGCACAACAGGCAATAAGGAACGTGCCAAGACGCTGCTTTCAAATGACCTCACGTTGTAAGAGCTCAGACGCTGAGCAGAGACCTACATACCTGGGGGACTGGATAAACTTAGTTTCGCTCCAATTCAACACACATGATGACCATGAAATTAAGTAAACAGCACCTACAACGGAGTTCTTTAACAGGAATAAGGATGCAGAAGGAGCAGATACGGACTTTGAACCATGAGTAGATTTACTCAGAACACTTTGCCTTGAAAATCACATAATCATAGTCTCTTTGGGATGGAGAGACCTCAAAGGTCACTAATTCCTGGTGTTAACCCCCATCACAACAATCCAGGTGAGTGATCAGTGTGTTTGAATGCGGAGACCCGCAAACAGCGTGTCTGTTTTTTTTAAGATTTTATTTATCCACGTGACAGAGAGAGGGAACACAAGCAGAAGGAACGGGAGAGGGAGGAGCAGGCTCCCCGCTGAGCAGGGACCGCCCCACACAGGGCTCGATCCCAGGACCCCAGGACCACGACCCAAGCCGAAGGCAGACACCCCACCACTGAGCCACCCAGGTGCCCAGAAATCTATTCTTTTTATACAGAATGCCTAGTTGTGCCTCCAACAGGGGTAGGAATGACCGTCACCTGGATCAAAATCCCTCTTCATGAAGAACCCTGCAAGTACTTGAAGGCAGCCGCCAGGTACCCCCTGAACCACCTCATTTCAGGAGAAACGTGCCCAGCTCCCTTGCACAGCAGGGTCTGGGGTGAACCCCTTCACCATTCTGGTCCCTCTCCCTCAAACCTACAAATCCTACGTTTTGAAAGAACTGATGACAGTCATCCATTCATTAAGACTCCAAAATTCCCTCCACCCAAATACAGCTGGTAGGAGTGTATCTGATTAGGACAGGTTAAGGGTATAACACCCATTTATCTACAAGCAGGTATCTTGTAGTGATCAAGTCTGTGGTGAGATCTCCTTTTTTTTTTTTTTTTTTTTTTAAGATTTTATCCATTTATTTGACAGAGAGATCACAAGTAGGCAGAGAGCCAGGCAGAAAGAGAGAGGAGGAAGCAGGCTCCCCGCCGAGCCGAGAGCCCAATTCGGGGCTGGATTCCAGGACCCTGAGACCATGATCTGAGCCAAAGGCACAGGCTTTAACCCAAAAAAGAAAGATCTCCTTTCTTTTTAAAAGAAATAATAGGGGCACCTGGATGACTCAGTCTGTTAAATATCCGACACTTGATTTCGGCTCGGGTCATGGTCTTGGGGTCATGAGATCCAGCTCCGAGTGCAGCCCTGCTCTGGGCTCTGTCCTGGGCAGGGAGCCTGCTTGTCCCTCTCTCTGTGTGCTCCTCCAACCCCCACCCCCGTTCCTGGGCTCGCTCTCTCTCTCTCAAATAAATAAAATCTTTAAAAAATAGTAAAAAAAAAAAAAAAAAAAACACCTCTCAAGTCTCACCCCATTTAAACATCTGCCAAATGAATATTAACTGTTACGTGTACATACACTTGTGTTACTGGAATTCTGAATGCTTAAGATTCGAAAGAAGTACAGGACGTAAGCTGGCTCCGCTCTTCGAACACTGAAGAAATAATGAGCGTACAGCATGAGCCTACGGGGCAGACGTGCCAACCCATTTCCACGTCCCTATCTTTCTAAGCATGGATGAGTTCTTACTTCAGATCTAGTCTGTCTTCTGGTCTTCTGGGGGCCCAGGACTCAAAGGCATTCAGCACATCCTATTAATCTGGAGTTTACGTCTGTGTGCTCGGTGTGGTAGACAATAGCAATACTATGAAGGCCTAGAGCACATAATCACTGTCCAGTAAGCTAAAAACCTACTTAGATAAAATATTCACTTTTTGAAAAATAATGAATAATGCAAGACAGTATATATAAAAGTTCAAAACAAGTGATACTGACATCTGAACCACCTACAAAAACGTCAAAAGACTTTAGTGATGATAATGGCCTCTAACTCCCTCCCGGCCCCAGAAGAACAATATCCAAATAAATGGACAACGAATTTTACCCATTAATAACATTTAATTTCACTGACTGCCCTCTTCGTCCAAATCTATCCAACCCTAAAATGCAGCATTACCAGAGCTGTAATATTTAAAGAATTTTTGTTCCCCAAAGAAACATACGAAGTCGCAGGAAGAGAAGAGCAGAACCTTAATTAAAATTGAATTACAAAGTTATCCTTAGGGATAAGAATATTATACATAAGGGGTTCTAGTATTTTGCTAAGTAAACCTTCCACGGCAGTTCAAGATGGACGTCTCTAATATCTAATTCTGTTCTGTGATGAACAGTGTTACCTGGGGGTTTTAGGAGCTAAGGAAGGATGAGCCAGCAGCATAGCTGGTAAAGTTATTTTGGAATTAAGCAATTCAGTGGACATGCTGGGGACAGAATGCAACATAAATTAGTCTTTCGGTGTATCCATGGGGTGAAAGCTATTATCGATAATCCAGCTAATTATACACTATAAGAAAAGTGGGCTGGACCCGCCCTATGTATCCTGGCTAAGAAGTGCCTCCGTGAGGCAGACCACGGGCTGCTTTACTGTGAGCGGCGCCTTCACCTTCGCTTTGATTCAGGTCACCGCACAGCTATCTCCTGTACCCCTTGGTCTTGACCATGCCCCAGGGGTTGCATTATGTTTTCTTCTCTTTAAATATTTTTATTGGGGCAGAAGACAGGTGCAATTCTCAAACTGCTACTGCCTCTCAAAAGGTCAAAAACACTGGAGGTGGCACAAAAACGGTGCCTTCTTCCCCGTTTCCAGAACAGCTGTACAAGCGCTAGACCTGGGTTCTTAACCTTTTATGGGTCACTGACCCCTTAGAGAGTCTGATGAAAGCTAGAAAAACGTGTGTGCACAAAATCTCCTGCCCATGACTTTTGGGAAGTTTGTGAATCCTTTCAAGCCCCACCAGAAGTTAAAAAAAGACTGTGAACTCGTGGGGGCAGGGCCGGGGCGGGCGGCGGGGCGGGGCGGAGGGAGTAGGCAAAGATTGTGTTCTCATTCTGGTTTCTATGCACCGGTTCTTAGGTAAATCATTGCCCCATGAGTAACTAATCGTCATCCACTCAAGGGACAAATGGATAAGAATGAATGAATGAATTTAAAGAACAGTATTACAGGGGCGCCTGGGTGGCTCAGTGGGTTAAGCCTCTGCCTTCGGCTCAGGTCATGATCTCAGGGTCCTGGGATCGAGTCCTGCATCGGGCTCCCCGTTCAGCGGGGAGCCTGCTACCCCCCTCTCTCTCTGCCTGCCTCTCTGCCTATTTACGATCGCTGTCAAATAAATAAAATCTAAAAAAAAAAAAAAAAAAAAAACAGTATCACAGTTCTCTCTCTTAGTGGTCTCCAAATAGGATTAACCACAGAATCACTTGGGATGCCCTTCAGAAGAGATCCCCGGGTCCCATCCTCCAGGAGACTCAGATTCAGCAGCTCTCTCTATAAGTCTGTTCAGAAATCTTTGTTTTTACTAAGTTTCATGATGATTAGGAAGCCACCAATGTACCTTAACTCGGTAGAAGAAAAACTTTAGTCTTTTCCCTAATATGTTATTTTAAAGATTTATTTATTTATTTGACAGAGATCACAAGTAGGCAGAGAGGCAGGCAGAGAGAGAGGAGGAAGCAGGCTCCCCGCTGAGCAGAGAGCCCGATGCGGGGCTCGATCCCAGGACCCTGAGATCATGATCTGAGCCGAAGGCAGAGGCTTAACCCACTGAGCCACCCAGGCTCCCCTAGTATGTTATTTTTAAAGGATATATGCATCCATGTGTTGCACAAACAGGAACAGAATAATTTCGGAAACTGTCTGAACTACCCCAAGTAGGCCAGGCAAGTTGTTAAGTGCCAGAGTATACAATCCTGATACTTTAAAAAAAAAAAGAAAGAAAGAAAGAAAAAGAAAAAGAAAAATCTGATCAGTGTGTTGGGTGGTTTGTTTGTTTTGTTTTCCCTGAAAGGTCACGCTGTGATTCACAACCAGACGTTTCCTCGTGGCTAGTTTACAGCTGCCAGTGAGAACGCCACAAAGTCAGACGCCCAGCTTTGCTAAACCCTCCGGACAAGTTTTGACACCACAGATTCAAACCACAAAAAAGGAATGAATATGCTCTAATTTAGACGAAATTCTTGACCTGGATAAAATTCTCTTTTAAAATAAAAATATATTCGTAACAGAAGACATAAGCCAACATCTTCAAGGGTGTGAATTATGCCCAATTTGTAAGACCGCGTGATTAAGAGACTGGGCTTAATTAACCTACCTGACCAGGGGCCTCCATTTCCGCTTCCCTACAAAACTGAAAATTCAAAAATCCTGTTCCCTTTCTCATTCCCGTTTTCTACAGCTCAGTGGGCCTGTTCCTCCCTCCCTCCCCACAATAAACGATGTGCCACGTATCCTATCCCCCCGCAGCCCCCAGCAGCACGGGGGGGAAACTGCCCCTGTGCTGCTCACAGTCTACCGTCCCCAGCTATTTTAGGAAATTACTTCATGAAAACAACAAACTCCTTACTAGAGCCGCTATATGTCATACGGATGACAACGTGAGGAGCCAAGAGAAAGAATCAGGTCTGACAGTTTCTCCTGGGAAGTCAGGACATCGCACTGTGGGAAGATCTTCCGCATCCCAGTAACGTGGCCCGAGCGCTGGGGGGAACCTGGGCTCAGGGGAGTCAGGCTGGCCTTCTAGCCCAGGCCCAGCTTCCTGGGTGACCCCTGGTTTGAACCAGTTAATGAGAATTCCACCTACCCTTGGTTTAGCGCCAAGTACTCTACATGCATCATCTCCAGAACAAGGCTGAAGAGCGGTGGAGCCAGGACGCTGCGCATAAATCCTAGACGATGCCGGACAAGCCAGGGTCGGCGACGCGCCTGGAGGTAGCGGGCCCAAGACATCTACGCCTGTCTGAGTCCAAACTACCTGAGAATTACAGAGACTCAAGAAAACTGTACAGATTCCAAGTTTCCTCCAGAAGATGACGCTGCAAGAGTCCACGGGGCAGAAGGGCGCCGTCTCGTTCTCCACGGCGGGAGGCCCAGGAGTGCCTGGCTTGGGGCGGTCCCCCTCGGAAGACACAGGCACCTCCACCTGTCTGGTCCCAGCAAAGCTCACCAAGACACTCCATCAGCTTCTCACAGACACGTCCCTCTCCCCCTACAAAACGGAGATAAGCTCCCTTTCTCAAAGGGTTGTTGTAAAACATAAATCCAAATGAAGTGGTTATATAAATCTAAAGCCAATGTTATTAAGAGTTCGGGCCCGAGATCAGCCGAGCCACCACAGGCAGGTCGCTGAGCCTCTCAGAGCCTCGCTCCCTCATCTGTAAAATGGGGATAGTAAGAGTGAGAACTTCTGTGTTTGACAATTAGTGGTGCCTGGAACACAGGAAGTGCCCAACTAATGCTCATTATCATCATGATAAACTTCGACATTCGACTGCCCGTGAGCTGCTACCTTAGGAACGAACAAGTTTCACTACTGCTAAAGACCACAGAAAACATCTTGGTAATTTATTGATCAAAACGTACTTGCTCACAAATACAATTTTTTTAAACTGAGAATTACAAATAAAATCTAGGAGACTGAAAAGCTGCCTCTATTGCTCTAATTTACCCACAATAGACCCAGGCTCCAAGCACACCTCAATTAAAGGACAGTCACTGGCAGGGCCCTGCTCTCAGCAGCCTTTCACACCTCCAGAGAATGTGCATAAACAGTCTCCCTGCTTCGAAGGGCTGTTCTGAGAATAAACTGTTATAAATGCCCTTTGTAATCTTCTGACAGTGGTGCTACATAAGCACACATTACTGTAGGCATCGTAAATGAAGCATGTGGTTACACATGACAATACAAGAAATGCCTGAACCATCTTTCTGTTCCTCAGCATCCAACTGAATTGCCATTTCCCCCGCAGAAAGAATTCTGTTGCATGATCCCATAAAAATGACACCAGCGCTGACACCACCGCCCGCCACCCAAGATCCGCTGCACATGGTCACAGCACCCAAGAACTCGTGTCATCCCCGCGACAACCCCGCATTACTATTCTCCCACTTCACAGATGAGCACGGTGCAGAAAAAGGACACGAACCCCACACACGGCACAGCCGGGAGGTGAACCACGAGACGGGACTCCGGAGACCCTGCCGTCAATCCTCACGACACCATGACCTCCGAAAGCGAGATCTGCCTTCGTCACCGCCTGCCCGTGCTCTTCATCCACAAGACACCGTGGCCTCCGAAAGTCGAGTCTCCATAACCACCGCCCGGGCCCCGCAGAACGTACCTGTGTCCATTAACACAACGGCCTGGACATTTCAGTAACGACGAAGCACCTGGTTAACGGCTCTGCGAGCCCTGAGTCTCCAGGAGGACACGGGGCCCCCGCCCCCGCCTCCCCTGTATTTACATAACCCATCCCTTGTAAACACAGTGTCGGGGATCAAGAAAGTGATGAATGAATTAATTAAATGAGTGTTACCACCGAGCATCTTATCATTCAAGGAGACTCGACTCTTCTTACACTTTTTATATTACACTTTAATATTAACCTGCATTCAGGGGTTAATGTTTTGTTTTGTTTTCTTTCTAAGCAAAACCAATCTTATTTTCTCTGCTTAGGCGATACATTGCATTAATTACTAATTCAACAGACCAAAGAAAAACAGGCTATTCAGCTGTCAGATCACACAAGACCTTTTTAATACTTCAGTCTTGTGGAAATTTTTTAAGCAGAATTTTTTTTTTAAATCCCATTTCTGTTTTAATGACTTAAAATAGAAACTGCCCTTATGGGGGAAAGGAGCATATAAAAGGTAATAAACATTTAATGATCCAATAATTGGTTATATCAGAGCAATCACTGTTCAGTAATTAACTTCTCTTTCGGTTTGTTCACTTGATATTTTCAGCACCTTTGACAGGCCTGGAATTATCCATATTATTTATTTCATAAGCTAAAACCTTTTGGAGGATCCCGAAAACACAACAAGGTTTCCAGTCACCCAACTCCCTCTTGGTAACCTCCCAACGTGGCCTTCTAAGAAGCCAACCGATTTGCACAACCAAGAGCAGTCTGAGCCCTCAGCACGGAGTGGGCACCAAAGCAGCTGAAATGACATTTACTGCTAAACTGTGGGCACTGTGGACACGGCAGCACGGAGGGGTTAAAGGAAAACACAACATAAAATTAGAGCTTAAAAGATAGCAAAAAATAATTAAATCACACCACCAGGAAAGAACACAGTGAACAGCTGGTATGTTGTTACTACGCAAAATTACAATTACGCTCAGGTTAATGTCATTTCCAACTAATTACCCACAGTCAGTTGGAAGAGACACACACTAAGAGATCTCACTGTGCCTCCTCTCACGGTTCTCCCTACTTAGGCGTCTCTGCCAGCCACACAGCGACAAGGTTCCCCGCCATTTCTTTAATGTCACAGCTACACAAGGTCCCTTCGGTCAACGGGGTCACCGCTTCGCAGCAGATGTTAGGCGCTGCTAACATTTCAACACCTCCCTGCGGTCACACTTCTCTCCACAGGACACTCCGTTCACACCAAAATCATGTCCAGAGTGTCTTCTCCACCGCCTACTTTCCTATGTTCCAGTCTCATGCTTTCTCCTCCTACCCTCTCTCTTTTCCCTGTCCAGACCCTTTCTGGAATGCTTTGTGTGCAAAAGGAAAATACTGGTCACTTTACACTTGGTGTACTAATCACTCCCTATTACCTAGGTGCTTGACACCTTGGGTAACACTAACTCGGTCGTGTTTTTTCATCTACGTGGGTTCATCTTACCGAGTCCTATCCCCGTCCAAAGAATGAAAGGGAACCCACCAGACCACCACAACTACAATCGCTGTCACCGCACTGCCCACGACAGCCATCTTCCCCATTGGTGACGATCTCTCCAGTCACTGCCCTGTGACGGATACCTGCACATAAACAAGCACACTGGGACCCAGTCTCACGGAGACTCTGTGGTTTCCCCATCTGACACCACACTCCAGAACGACTTCAACACCAGAAGCACCCTTTCCTATAAAAAGAAGTCAAGCTAATTTGAAAGACCTTCCTGAATCTACTTCTGCCAGGAGCTCAAGGGGAGAGACAAAGGTCCCACAACCCCCAAGCAAGAAAGAACCTTCTCATCTAAATCACTCGAGCTCTCCTATCATCCATGCACCTTGGGCACTGCCCCAACGGCCTGCGGCACCGAAGGGCGTGACACCACCCCTCCTGCTTCACACACGCCTGAGAGCTGAGGTCCCATAATTTATGTTACTTGCCCCTCTGAGACCGGCTGGGGAAGAGGATCGACAGGAGGAGGAGGGGAGGAAACGGGCCGCCGTTTCTTTGGGCGGACAGCTAACCGCGGAGAGCCCTAACAGATTCCAGCTCCTTTGTGCACACAGGAATATTTATTTAATCAATGTACTGTAACAAAACAAGCCTCTGGTGTACTTTTGGAAAGATGGAAAGCATTCAGGCAGGGTGATTGGAGTCTTGTCACCTGCTCAGTAGATACTGGAGATAACCAGGATGGGGGAGTGTGAGGTATGGCGGCGGGTGGAGGGGGAGGCCGCTCTTCCATGCACAGAACCCACGTGCCTGCCAGGGAAGTACGGATGTGCAGCCGCTGGCACGTAATTATTCGTCACTATGGCCTGCAGCAGAGGACAGCTTGCTCCCTTCACGCCGACACAATGCAGGGACAGGGCTCGCTGCCGGTCCCTTTACCATTAAGCACCCCTTCCAAGGAATCCAGCAAGCTCGCTGTTTAACACACCCAGGACTTGGCCCACTAAGAATCGAATGATTCTTAAGTGTCAAGAGAAAACGGAAACAGGAGGGACACCTGGGTGGCTCAGCTACTAAGGGTCTGCCTTTGGCTCAGGTCACGATCCCGGGGTCCTGGGATCCAGTCCCGCACTGGGTTCCTTGCACAGCGGGGAGCCTGCTTCTCTGCCTGCTGCTCCCCCTGCTTGTGCTCTTTCTCTCTCTCTCTCTCTCTCTCTCTCTCTCTGGCAAATAAATAAATAATAAAATCTTAAAAAAAAAAAAAAAGGGAAAGGAAAAGGAAACAGGAAAAAGAGCCCTCAGCAAACTTCATTAACTTTGGTTTTAAATGCTCTGAATGGAAAGGATCTGGAGGACAGATCATTCTAGGGTGGAGAGACAGGAGGGTGGGACTTCTTTTATTTTTGGTTAACTAAGAAGCCACCTTTCCTCTTGTACCAAGATAAAGACCATGTGGCTCCTGAAACCTGTCTACCAGGCTACCCAGGCAGTAATGACAAGACTCATTTGTTTACTAGAGTAGTAACTGCCAGGGCTGGAAATCTATCTTTAGACATTTTTCAAAACTATCATGAGAATATCTTCAGTGAACTGGATTTCAAAAAAGATAGACCTTAAAGTTTCATCTTGATGTCCCCTGAAAGCGTTAACAGTCCCTGTCAGGAACTGATTTAAAGGCTGAATCAAAAACAAGGATAAACAACACAAAGTTAATATTACCGAAAGTTACAGAAATGAGAATGATTAAGAACAAACTAGTACAGAAAGACAATGCTTTTTTCTTTGTACCTTCTATCAACTTTTATTTACATGCCTAATTGGGGGGATGTGAAGAAAAGGAGTAGAAGTGTAAATGTGAAGAACGTAATAAAAATCAAGTGTTTTTGTTACTTGGGTGTTTGTTCACTTTGTGATAATTCACTGAGCTAAACACTATACTTATTTCAAAATGTGTTCTACTTCATAATATATGTTTTAAAACCAAATAGACTTGAGTGTTTTATTTTCAGAAGAGGTTTGGTAGCACAGAAATTATCTTAAACCACTACTATTACCAATGCCCCAAGAAGACACTCAAAAATATTTTCTAAAACAGAGATTCCCAAACTTCTGTGCAGGGGGCTTGCTGTAAAAGAACTCCGGTGGGGGTGCGGGGGTTGCTGGCAAAACCCTGTGTCAGCGCCACACAGCAGGGATTAAATTTCAGTAGATCAGGAACAGGGCCCAGGATCTGTACGTTTAACAAGCTACAGGGGAGTGACCGTGTGCAAAACCAGGTTTCAAAACCACCACACAGGGAAAGAAGAACCTGTGTTCCCCAACAATCTAAAGCCACGCCACCCCACTTCTCCACACCCAAGATGGGTGACAAAGTGTAATTCCTTAGAAAAGTTTTATAGACGCTTTAAGGAATGGAAAGGGTGCGTTCATTAAATACAAGAAATACTTGGCTAAGGCTTTTATGAATATTCCCCCCACGATTACATCTCCCCTGGAAGGACGCTGATATTACGTTATAATTATTAAGTTCTCATACTGGGAACCTCATCCGGAAAACTTCAGAACAGAACCTGGGACAACAAATTACTCTTCTGTGGCCACTTGGGATTTGGGGTCCTTGGCAAAATCTGAACCTGAGCTTTCCCACAGCCCCTCTGGGAGCCTGCCGCTACTCTCATTATCATCATCCTGGCACTGACAGTTTAGATTCGCAGAAGTTTAGGACACAACCAAAGTCATTTAGCTAAAAACTCAAGATTTCTGGAGCTCAAAAACTCTTCTACCTGCTCTAGACCAGAGTCCCATCGGGCGCCTCCGAAGGGTTCAACACAACCCACATTTCCACTTTCAAAATCACGGTTCTCTAGTTTTAGATAACCACATTAATCTGGGTTGGAAACAGCACAGTAAACTGAATTTTGCTTTTGGGCATGCACAGACAACAGCAATTCAAAGATAGAAAGAGCACTACCCTGGGGTCTTTTATCTGAGAGCACTTTCGGGGAGCCTGCTGGATAATTTGTTTTAGAATACCAGAGCACTTGTTTTTAAACAAAGCATTAGCCAAGGAAAGAGGTTACAACAAAAGGAATCACAGGCCCCAAAGAAAAAAACAAACAAAAACAAAAAGCCAAACACCAAGAATCAAGGTGGTTCTTTCCACCCTTTTTAAAGTCTTCTTGCGGGACAAGGAAATGTAACTAAAGAAGCCTTGCATTTAGGTCTTTCGCTTTTTTTCATTCAGGTCTTTTTTAACTTTACCCTCTGGCGGGATACAACTAATTTAAATCTAAAAAAAGAAAAAACAAACACTTGCCCTTCCGCGCACCCTCAGATCACACAAACTCAAGTCTGAGGACGGCTCTTACACTCCCTCTAAATACGTTCACTCCACTTTTTTAAGGAAGCGGACCAAAGGCTGGAGAGAGGCGTCCTCAGGAGTAGGTCAGATAACCCCACAGGCAAATGTTAGTTTCTAAAAGGCCTACCACCCTCCTCCCTAGGGCAAAATCACACAGTACCTAGCTATTTTAATTTAGTTCATCCACAGGAGTGACACAAATTAAATTTGTAAATTTTTAGTTCAGTTCAAAAAAAAATTGCAATGGAAGCAATACAGCACAGTGGGAAAACCAGTGACCTATATACTAGACAACCTGGGCTGCATCTCCTCACTCACTAGGTCCTACAGAGCAGTTACATAACATGAGTTTCTAGATCTCTATTTTCTCAGCCATAATAAGGTGAAAGCCTAAGGCGGAGGACTAACACCTCTGAAAACATGCCTGGGGGCGGGGGGGGGATGGGTTAAGAAAGGGTCAACAAAAAACAAAAAACATCGGAATGAAACACTTCAGAAGCATTTACTTAGTCGTGTGGTGCAGCGGTTCAAGTCAGGCTCTGAAGCCACCATGTGTGGGGTCCACCACTCCCATGCGCTGTGACCTTGGGTGGAAACTCTGCAGCTGTTTCCTCTTCTGCAAAACAGGGTCCGTATCTATCACCCGGACCTCTCCGAGTGAGGATGACACAAAGCCAAGCGGAGCAGTACCTGGGCGCACAGCAGGCACCCAACAAAGGCTAGTTGTTGTTGTTGTTACGGAACGGATCAGTACTGAGTAGATGCCGGAGATAAGGCTGAAGTTGACACCAAGTACTTTCATATCCTTCCTAATCAAAGGAGAAACAAAACGATCTTAGAGGTCTGGAAGAGTTCTGGTACAATCTTCACTTCCGTAAACTCTGAGAAAGTCCCTGCCCTGATTCCAAAAATAAGTCCCTGTGGGCAGGTACACACGTAAGGGGCTCTATTTACCTGGACACAGTCCTGCGGGACCCGCAGGTTTCCAAACACCCCAGGAAAGGCAACACTGGAAAAAGAAGGCATTCTCAGCCTTTGAACAACAATAACAAAAAATCTCATTTCCCACCCTTTCACACACTCAAGTCAAAGTCTACTTTAGCGGTCCAAAAGTTTATATTTGCTTTCTTATTATCTTAGATGATTCTTTTCAAAGAGCTTACAGGTATAAGGAGTTCTTTCTATGATGAAGACAATGATGCAGCAAGGAAATCCTATCTGCCACTGGTTTGGTTTTTTTCCTCCACTTACCCCAAAAGCTGTAAGATTTTTTTTTTCAGTATTTTCTCCCTTGCAAACCTTGCATACCTTTTCTTCTCAAGATCCATTTTATTGACTGACTCCAAAAATCATGTCTAATGCATCTCCTCTACCAGAGACCCAACGGTATCCGTCAGTGCCCAATTCCCTCGACCACTGTGGAAGACGGAAACAGAGCTAAGCTTCACTTCTAAGTCTTCCCAGGGAAAGGAACCTGAAAAAGCCTGGCTAAACTTTCCCTTTCCGCCACCTTCCTTTCCTTCAAATTTATGAGCATCCAGGTGGGTTAGAGGATTGCACTTGAAGCGGAAAGAGAGCGGAGCATCATGATTTTTTCAGTATCCCCCCTAAGCTTGAGCCCTACCCAGTACATCTTTTTCACTCTTCTCACTTTTAAGCTGGTAACTGGTAAAATTCAACTGATTCCAGAAGTCCCTCCAAACTCTAAGGTCCCAGCATTTAGCCTCTCTTGAAGAAATACATTTGTGAAAGCATCTGTAACCAAAATGATTTTAAGAACCAAAAAACTTAATTTAAGCCAAATTAGGCAAAAACGCTTCCTACCTGCCAAATGGCTCCCTAGAGCTCTTCTAACGGAGGATTACAGCTCCACCACACCATTCTTTCTGTTAGACACCCCAAAGGACAATGCGACAGCAGAATGTAACACCCCTCTCCCCCACAGAATGTCATTCCTTGACACCAGGGGCTCTGTTTACAAACCGCAGTGGCTAAAACAGTGCCTGGCACAAAGCGAAATTCAACAACCATTTACTGAATGAGTGAGTGGGCAGAAGGGCTGAGCACACTGGATGGGGTGTGGGTGCCCCAGAAAGCTAAGGCCCACAGGAGATAATCAGGCCCCAAACAATCGAGAGTTGGCAATACTTCTGAAAAATGTCATAGCCTCAGATGTGTCCACAGACAGCTGGCCACTCTGTTGGCAAGACACCTTACTGTACTTTTTAACCCACATGTGACTGATAACACTGTGACTCGGGCCAAAAAGCTCTCATCTGCCATCAATGGCTCAGAGCCTTCCTATAAAGATACATGTCACTCCGAGTTTTCTCAATGAAGCCCTGGGTCCCCCCACTGACTTCTAAGGCAGTTTTACAGTAACTTCCAGCTCATTCCACTTAACAGTAGCTCCCGACACTCCTGAATGTCTCAGTCGTCCCCTCTCTAATGCCTCATTCCTAGTCTCTAAATGTTTTCGAACAAAGATGTAAATGTATCCCCAGTTTATCTCAGTTAGGGTGGGGGGAAGTGGCATCAGGAAAGGAGGACCCCAGGACATCACTCCTCAGAACCTTGGAGAGCAGACCACATTAAAAGGTTCATGCTTTCTCGCATGAAAAAGACAGGGAGTACAGCTCACTAATCACATGGCTTGGTACTGGGCATCTGAGAAAACCAGTGAAGAAAACGGCCACCTTCCTCCAGACAGAGGATCTCTACCCCGACTGCACAACAGAATCTCCTGGGGACCATTTTAAAGTTCTGATGATGGGACAGGGGCTCCCTCCACCCTCCCATGGGTATGGGGACTTTTTTTTAAAGCTCCCCAGGGGACTCTAACATGCAGCTAAGTTTAAGAATCCTCTACTCTAAACCGTACAGTTGACTCGCTTCCCCTTCAGACAGTACACACTAAAAATAACCTGCGATTTTAAGAAAAGTATGGTAAAAACGCTTTTACCATAGGTTTGGTAAAAGCTAGTGGTGGGTCCATGGGCATTGGATAAGTTATGTTTTACACAACTATATTTTAAAGCAAGCTTACCTACCATATATTGGTCCTCAAAAGCACAAGTACTAAAAAGATGATTTTTACAGGATGCCTGGGCCCTGGGATCAAGCCCCAGGTAGGGCTCCCTGCTTGGCAGGAAGCCTGCTTCTCCCTCTCCCTCTGCCTGCCACTCTGCCTACTTGTGCTCTCTCTCTATCTGTCAAGTAAATAAATAAATAAACCTTAAAAAAAGGTATTTTTACATTCCGTTGGAGTATAGTCACTTGTGCTATCTGGGGCTTCTACCTCACTGGAAGAGAACAAAATCCAGACCAATTCAGTTGGGTCTGCTGACTTGAAAACACTGGCCTAAATTCTGTTAACACACTTCACAGTACAGGTCTTGAAAAACAGCCTAGTCAAATTCAGTTCCGAAAGACTGAAGGCATTTGCTTGACCAGTAACCCACCTACGAGAAGCCGAGTCACCAGGACTGAGCCACAATGGCTGTGCGAGCCTCCGTATCATCAAGCGTTTGCAGACGTGCAAGTGGGTTGTGACAAGACAATAATGCTCGTAGGGCTCAGCTCTAGAACCATCTTCAGATGGGGTGGAGAGAGCATGCTCCAGGGAAAGATTAACAGAGACCAGCCCAGGGAGGCGGCAGACACCCTGGATCAGAGAGTCGAGCCACAGGATCACGGGGAAGTTACTCAGCGTCACTGAAACCTCACAGCTCCCTCATCTCTAAAGGGAGGGCCAGGTTACCTACAGGGTTGCTGTGAGGGTTAAATGTGATAATGTTCCGGGTACAGTGAACATCCCACCCACTGAGCCTGTGATAAATATTAGCCATTATCATTGCTGTTGTTATCAAAACAATGACCCACAGGACGGAGGATTCTAGCACTGAAGAACAAAGCTATTTCCCAGTTGATGAGGCCTGGGCCCTGGCCATCTGCATATTCGTGAAGCCCGTCCTTCGGGAGACGCACACCAGGAAACAGGAGAAGAGACACGCGCGTCCTCTGGCCCCTGAAACAGACGTCCCACGGCTCCTACGTCCTGCCACCAAAGGTACATCGGGCAGCTCCCATGAGGGCATACAGCACATGAGTTCTAGACCTGGGCTTGTTTTAACACCAGCTGGGTGATCTTGGGGAAGTTTAAAGACTTGTTTTTTTCAGTTGGGAAATGAAGGCTTTGGACAATTGTTTTCAGCTGTTTTTAAACTTCTTCAATCACACTGGTTTAAAAAGTTCCTACAGGCCCTGCTCCTCCTCTCTCGCTCCACGCTGGCCACGGTGGCCTCCAACAGCTCCCCACACCCCACTCCGCCTGCAAGCCTTCCCTCTCCTTGAACCCTCTGCCCCTGAGAACCCACATGCCGTGCTCCCTCGCCTCCTTCAGGTTTCCGTTCAAATACCACCACCTCCGAGAGGACCCACCTAAACTACCCTCTGTAAAATTCACATCTGCATGCACCTACGACTCTCACTACCACATCCTTATCCTGCTTTTAAAAAACCCGTCAGCACCCAACATATTTATGTGTTTATAAATACAACCTCTATTACTGCAGATACCGGTTTCTCTTAGTCACCCCATCATCCCCTGTGCCAGCAACAGTGCCTGCCTAGCACCTAGAAGTGACTCATAAACATTTCTTGAATAAGAAAATAAACCAAAGACCCCAGATACCCCTTACTTCCCAAAGAGAACCTTACCCTAATACGTAAAACAGGTCAAGGCAGAGCTCCAGTTAAATGAGGTCAGGACGCTCCCCCCTCCCAGCTGATTCAGCATCCCCCGGAGGAGCCAAAACCCCGGACAAATGATTTCCAAAGTCGTTTACTGCTCAGAAACTCGCCCCATCCACATTATTCCTGTTAGACTCCAAAGGGAAACATTAAATTTGATGAATGACTTTCCATTCTGTGACTGCACTTACTAGTCACTGACAGCTGCAGCAAGTACCCTGAAAACTCAAAGCATATCATGTCCCAGGACGGCTGCGCCCCTAAAATATCTACAATCAAACAGCAGGCGTGTGAGAATGGCCAGTGGGAAAAAATCCCAACTCCATGGGACAGGGGTTGGTTGGAGGGTGTCTCTTTCCGTGCCGTCACATGGTCCCTGGGCCTCTGGGACGCGCCTCTCACCGATTCTAAGCGGGGGTAGGGGTAAGGAAGAAGGATGGTGGCCTCAGGACCCACTCGGAGACAGGTGTTAAACAGTGGAAGAGATCAATCTGGGCACCATGGCGGCCACCTGTGGCTTCCTGACTTCACTCCTTCATCTCTTTCTCCACCCAGTGACCTTACAGGCAGGAAAACACAGGTGGAGGGAGCATCCTAGGGACCCTGCAGGAGGCACGCACGCTTGGAAGAAAACACTCCAGAAAAGCCACTGCCTACAATATTGTGAGGAGGTCTTACAGCTAGAAGACCACCTCAAAATTGCGGGGAAGATAGAAAAAACACTAACCAAACAAGTCAGCGGGACCTCTGCAAGCCTACAGCGTCCAGACCAGCAGTGCTGAACTAAATAAGAGTTACCAACTGGAAACATGGTGACCCACCCTCTAACACTGTAATCTAATCCTTAAACTAAAGACAATTTAATGCCTTTGCATGTCCATATGTTTTCTAATGACGCCATTGCTGTCAGCATACTACAGGAGCGCTTCTTGGAAGATGGAAGTAATGACAAAGCACATCATTGGGAAGGCAATTATATGCAGTACTAACCATTTTACAGTGGCCATATGGGCTGTATTTCAACAGTGTAATTTCCAAATCAGCCTGAGCACACATATTTCTCTGTCCCTAATCCCAGGTACACCATATTAAATGAAATAAGGGTACAGATGAAATGTGGCCAGCAGATGTAGAAATCTCTAACACAAAAGCTAAAGTCACATCCATCTGTAAACAGTAAACAGAGGGCACCCACAGTCCTGGAGCAAAACCGACACCCATCTCTACCAGTCCCTTAATTGAAAACATCACAAGGGTGTATGACAAACCGCCAAAGCGACAAGGAACAACACAAGGGAAAAAAGACACAATTCCTACATGAGTGTTCATAATTTGAGACAGGCCCTAAAGGTAATACAGAACTCGTATTTTACAAATATATAAAACTCCGGTGTAAGAGATCACTTTTAAAACCTGGACTTGAAGGTATGGTTCCCATTACACCAGGTTTTTATAGTTAAATTCTAAAAGACATGCTTTGACTTAGGTCTCTGCTACAATCACAAACTGGGCTAAAAACTGAAATCTACTGTATTTCCATTTTGGATGTGCGAAAGGATAACTTGTGCTCACTCAAGCAGCTGGGAGAGAGGCAATACTGCATGTCTCAGAACATGATGGTTCCAAGGGAAAAAACTGCCTCCTGTCTTCAAAAAATGAGACTGTTTAGAGAAATGTTTAACTTGACCGATCTTCATATTCACCAAGAAATCTCGTGAAATTTCAGGCCCAATTAGAGTGTGTGTGTGTGTGTGTGTGTTTTCACTACTCCTCAAGGGATGGTCATCAGCCAGGTCCAACTCCTGAAGTCCTAGAGCATGAACTTGTGAGGCCCACCTTGGCCCAGGGGAGAGGAGGGGGATGTACAATGATGTACAGTACTCTAATCACAGCTGGGACTTCCACAAGAAGCAAATCTAACAGTCTCGTTCATCAGCATACTCTCTGCAGCATAAACAAACCTCTACAGGGTAGAACTGGGAATGGGGGAGAACGATTTGCAAATGTGCTCAGAATAACAACAGGAAATGACGACAGAGGAAATAATGCTCTATATGTCACCAGGTATCTTCAAGATACAGGTATCAAGAGATGTAAAGAACTATTTCGTATGGTTTTCCATCAGGAAGAATAGAGCACCTATTAGCTAAAAAAACAAAAACAAAAACAAAAACCTAGCAGTAAGGTGTGTTTTACTGCCAAGAGAAGTTACTTCCTAGAATAAACAGAAGTGACTCCCTAGAATAAAGAAAACCAGACAAGACAGAACACTCAGGAATCTATAGTAGAAAACAAGCCTGTGCCCACAGTCACCTGTTGAGAGGGTGCCAGGGCCTTCTCCAATTTTAACCCTTCTGCTTCAGGGGGCTGTGGTACGAAATCAGCGAGCTAAGTACACGGAGGGATTTAGTGTAAGGACTGGCACCCAGTCATCCTCGACACTGAGCGCCTGAGCCCTGGCCTTGGACAAAGGCTTAAAATCTACCTGAGCAATGTGACCCGGGAAAAGCTCAGATTTTAATACAGGGATCAACAGTGAAAGGGAGAGAGAAAGAGAGGGAAAGAAAAAAGCAAACAAACAACCCAATAACAAATATACTTGCAGATGCCCTCGCCTACTGTGAGCTGCCGCACTTAAAAAGAAAATTTCCCCCCAAATGGTGAGGTACTCTCCCCTCCCTAAATCCTATAATTACATTTAGAAAAACCCTTCATAACCAAGACAAGTTTCAGCAGCAAGGAACAAACGTGGTCTACCCGAGACCCATCTAGAACCCTCTCTCTCAAAACGAACCTGTCCTAAAACGAAGGGTAGAAAGGGGCGGGGCTGTAAGCCTTCCGGTCAGGACACACCGAAACGCTGCCCGCCCCTCTCCCGGAGGGACGTTGGGCAGATGACCTCACCTCTCCAAGCTTCAGTTTCTTCAACTGTAAAATAGAGACATCTTTCTCTCTCTCTCTTTCTTTCTTTCTTTTTTTTTTTTCCCATGAGATAGCTCCAAAGAGATAATGAATGCAAAATTCTGAGCACAATGCCTGGCCCAGGGTAAACACTCAGTACACAGTGGTTCCCTTTTCAAAAATGTCTTTTCGGGGCGCCTGGGTGGCTCAGTGGGTTAAGCTCAGGTCATGATCCCAGGGTCCTGGGATCGAGCCCCACATCGGGCTCTCTGCTCAGCGGGGAGCCTGCTTCCCCCCTCTCTCTGCCTGCCTCTCTGCCTACGTGTGATCTCTGTCAAATAAATAAATAAAATATTTTTTTTTAAAAAATGTCTTTTCATGGATTTTTTGTATGAATAGGTTCGCTGTAAATAGCACTATGCATGCAGTATTGAGCGACGAGAACAACAATCCTGAGAGCTTCAAATATCCCAAGAATGACACATATAGGCAAAGTACAGAGGCTAAAGGTAGAGAACAGAGGAAAATAAAACAATGTATTAGAAATTTAGGAGAAAACTCTGGCTCTCTTTTCCAAGGTTCTAGTCACATTCCCAAGTGACACACAATAAGCCATTATGGAGGATATAACAGACCAAGGAAAAATTACAAGCCCCTGAGCTTCCCAACAGATCCCAAATAAAAGAGAGTACACGGTGTCATGGTCAGTGCTTCAAAAACTTCTTCAGGCTGGCCCCGAGATCTCAAACCATGGAAAAATCATTTCTAAATAATGAAATACTCTCAGAGCTAAGACATACGGCATTTCTCTGACCTACTCCATATCCCACATACAGACTATCAATAAATGTTATCATCATCATCATCATCATCTGGAATTCTGGGAACAAAACAGCTGCAGATAAAATTAACTGTGGACTGAAATACAGATAAGAGGATGGCTTTATTGGGTAGGTTCTGAAGTATGACCGATTTGAAGGAGTAAACCACACTGTCATTTTTTAAGAAGTGATCAAGGGAGCTATGAGCGGTGTAGATAGGCTGAGTCAAACACTTACTGGTATTTTCAAATATTGTATGAAACTACTCTCAAACGCAGGAGATGCTTCTGGAATCAATATTTAAAAACAGTTATGTTCCTTCAACGAAAAGTGACCTGGAACAATCTGGTCCAATTCTATATTAGACTAATAAAACAAATTTTAAAACAACACAACTGTCTAACACAGCAGGTTTCCACATTCAGGTGTGAAATCGCACCTCTCAGAACAGAGGCTGAATTACCCCCTGCCTCTCACCTGTAATTGTCATTTGCTCACACCCCACCCCCCCCCCAAGGTGGCTCTCAGCCACCACATCTCCTCCCAGGCTCACATCTGCACATATAAACTCCCTCTGGGGCCTCATACGCTATGGGGGTGAGACGGAAGACACACACAAAAACTTGATGCTGGCTTAGACAACTTCTGAAAATATCTATTTTCAACCACAGTAGAAGAGCAATGTGACAACATGAAAACATCCTATGTCACCATGGTGAAGGATAAGAGTTTTTCAAAACACAAAGAGTAAATCTACTTCACAGTTCCTGTAGAGGCCAGCGTCTTCCATTAAGGCCAATTCCAAAAATTTAGCAAAAGATCTTTCATCAGTTGAGAGGGCATAATTAGATGTTTTGATTAAAGCATTTTTCCTCCCCTGGTTAACAAGATAGAACAGATGTCACCGACTTCCCTAATAACAATACAGCCTTGCACTTGGCATCTTTACAATTTTAAAACTGAACTGTCATATCGAAAAATTGTAGGTACGGTGTTTCTATACAATCATGACTCTGAAGTGGTTATGACATGCCTGGACTTCCCCAAGGAACAGACAGGAAAATCCTAACTCCATATTCGCAGCCGCAAGCCCTCCTTAGCGCGCACTTGAAAACCGCCCTCTGAAATCGGAATGATGCGGGCTTATTCAAATCACCACCAATTATTCCTGGAAGCACCTGAACAGAAAATGCAAATCTCACCGTCACTTTCTTCCAGGAACAGAGGGAACACATGCAGGAAAAGTGTCACAAGGAAAGCAATGCCCCTCTACAGAGACCCCCTCTCCCAACATCCCAGCTTCCCTGTGGAGAGGAGTACCCTAACTTGATGTCTTAAAAAAAAAAAGACTCATCTTTTTCACAGTAAGATTCCCTTGGTACATTTGATCCAATTTATAAAAATTTGATTTACACCAATTTTGTTAACATACCAGTTCAGAGTGTAACTAGAGATAGGTAGGTCTGCGTTTTAAACGGGAGGCAGCTTCCCTGACTGAAGTTCAACCCAAACATCCTGGTTTAACAACTCCATTAATGACACACAGCACAGATCTAAAGATTACACAGCCCCCCTGTCAGTCGCGTGTTATTTATAGCAGCGTATCAATCACGTCTCCTTATTATTTCCTACTTTCTGGGCCTATGCTATTTGGTCTGCCAAATTAATACATTCCATTGCTGCTGCAAACCTAAACAATGCTTGATAAAAGATTAATAAAATAGTTGGGTTCTCTGCAACCACACACACACCCAGGGATATTCATCAATGTCTTTTTATTTGCATATTTGGCTGACTGCCCCCTTCAGCAAATATGAGAGGCACAATGCTCAGGTATCCTGGTTTATGGTTTGCATTTAATTCGGGGTGTCAATCTGCTTCTGTTTTAATTACATCCATCTTGATATGTTATTACAATCTCATGAAAACTTCTTTTCATTATATGAATGGCTATAAATATATACACATGACAAACAGTTGTTATAAATTTTCTGGTTCAGCAATAAACAGGCAAGATGCCTTAGCCAACACGTCATATGGATTTAATATTTTGAGTCTTTCTTCTTCTGAAGAAAAGTTTGGTTGGGACTTTAATTCAACTATACTCCTAAGTTCACTTCAAATATTCTGCTAGCAATGCCATTAAGTGGCTCTGAGTTTCTCTACGTTACCAGACAAAGAAAATACTATATCCAAATACAGCATGTTAACATTTTAAGTGGCCCATATTACGTTCATCTTATACCCAAACAACTACTGCATCTTTCCACTGGACAGTCAAAAATGAGAAATCCTCACACCATCATTCCAATATTTACTTTTTTATCTAATCCTCATCATGGGGGGGGGCGATATTTAGAGAAGATTCATGTGCACACAGAGAGAGGCCAACGAATTACAGGGTGACACACTGGGGGGAAGCAGAATGCTCTTGATACTGAGTAGTCATCAGAAAATTTCTCAGAAAAAAACAGAAAGCTTTATAATCATGGGCATGCATCCTCATTTGCATTATTATTTTTGCTTTTATGAAACCTCCTTCTTAGGTTCCCAGTCCTTGGGAATCCAGCTACAAAGCAGAAGCAGTCTCCTAGTCTCACTGGGTCACGGTGAGAGCCGCAACTCCCAGGGTGATCTAGAGCAGGTCAATTACCCTCTGGGCTGTGTTTTCATTTGCAAAATGAGAGGTAGAACTACATCACTAAAGACAACATCTGTGCCTCTAATGCCACTCCCGGCTTGGAAAGGACATCAGCCAACAATGGCTGGAGTGCAATGCATTAAGAGGCTGCTCTGAAAGACGCTGAGGTCCTAACTTTAGGATAACACCTCCTAAAGATGTAGCTCTGCCTATTAATCTCAAAATGTAATTCTGACAAGTAATCAAATCCCCAGGAGCACTGAGCAAGGAGCCAACTTTGCAATAGGCAGCAATGCACAATACCAAACACCTGTCTCCCCTTTCGCCCCAGTGAAAGTCTAATTTCACTTGAACGATACAAAATCATTTCTCAGAATGGCGCCATCCGGGCCCTTCATTATTTTCGTCCCTGGAACACTTACAGAGAGAACAGGCAGACGCCAGCAAAGCTAGCGCGTGGTTGGAAAACAAGTGAGAAGCTGATCCCTGACCACGGCTTCACTTACATCTTCACTCTTCCTTATGGCTTTTCTTACTCAGTTGTTTTTTTTTTTTTTTTTAACTAAAGAAAAATATTCACTGAACCACCTTTAGCCATCAAGCATAAGGGAGCAGGGACCCTAGCAAACAACCCAAAAATGTCTATGTTGGTGTAACTATCAAGGGGTAACTGCAATACTGGACTCTTAATTTCTCTTTCCGAGTTCTAAAATATCACTGCCATCGGAAACTTTGCAGAAACCTAAAATGAGGTCGGGAGGTTGGTGCACCGCGGTGGCAGGCAGGTGTGGGGGTGGACAAGGATGACGACATCCCTCCGGTACCATCACAACTTGACCCTGGCATTGACTTAAACCCTAACCCAGATTCCCACATCCCTGCCACTGGAAAAGTATCAGATTTCGCCCGTAGAACCAAGACTCACAATCTGTCCTCACAGGCTGTGCTTCTGTATCTAGCCCGGGTCATCTCAAAATGCTTCAGTTCACACCAATCACAAAGTATCTGCAATTTTAAGGTTTTCTGCCACAACTGAATCCCAACCAGCATTAGCCATTTTTTATTACTTACAAACTGTGGGCTTTTCCCTTCTTTTCTCATGACTCCATTTTACGGCCCTTGGGCTTTCCAAGACTCTTCATAAAGGTACCAAGGAGATATGACACCAGGAGGTACAGTGGCAAGCCAAAATGACAGTCAAGTCTTTAAAAATATATTTGTATGTACAAGTCGGTAATTTGTGTTTGCTCAGGCAAACTCTAACCGGAGTTCAGTATGAATGAGAAATCAGAATGATGAGCTGTAACGGCCCAGAAAACTGTGGCAAGCAATTTACCTTCACATCAGAGTCCTCCAGACAGGTGAATCTCAAATAATAAAAGTGTGGAAATTGGAAGTTTCCACCTTTCATCTACAACTTCCTAAAACCATTAGCTTTTAGCAACTGCATTTATAATGGATAGTTCTACCTCAGTAGAGGGAACGGGAGAAGGAAGGGAAGTTGGGAGGGAGGGAAGGAAGGAGGGAGGCAAGCAGCGGGCCGGTACAGCATCTAACAGATCCCATGATGAGAACGCTATCGACACAAATCTGTGAAGTAAACACCTGCCAAGAAAAGCAGCAAGACACATGCTTTCAGGGTCGGGGTCACCTTCCAAAGGATGGAACCGGAGACCTAAAGATGACTGAGCCCCAGAAGCCCACACTTGTCTTGTCTCCGCCTAAGCAAGCAAAGACACTCAGACTATATGAAACCCACTCCCCCGCCCCCCATTACTAACAGCATAAAGAGGACCTATTCTCCGTGACCTTACAATGATAACTTACGGACCGCATCCCCCCTACCCTGCAGGCTTGTTAGAAAAAAAAAAAATGAAGGAAGAACACAGCTCAGACCTGGGAGAACAAAGACAAACTCAGGTTCCCACCAGCCTTAAAATTCTATGCCCCTCTTCCAAGGGGAAAAGAGATCTGCAAGCATCTAGTCAGGAACAGGTACAGATTATATAAGAAAAACAGTTCTGACCCAGCTAACAGTGTCCCTAAATTGTTTCTGATCCTCTCCCGTCTTGGGTTTCACCAAATTAATTCCCATCTCGCTCTTCCAAACTTCAATTATCTGAGAGTCTTCAAATCTCCATGTCAAAATCTACCTCATTTTTTTCCAGAACTTCCTCAAATGAACAGTTGCTATCCCATTACCAAGTTCTTTTTCCTATATTTATAGGGTATTAGGTTCAATCCTAACCCTGAAAAAAAAAAGTGCTATTTCTTGAGGAGAAAAAAAAAACTAGCACGAGGCACCATCACATAATTAGGCTACATTTAGTGTATTTGACTAATCACACCATGGGGGTAAAATAAAATGTAAAACCACTAACCCTCCAGCACCCTCTGCATGTGGGGACAGACACACACACACCCCTCCCATCAAGAAGCACTTCAGCTTCCAAAGCCTGTAGCGTCTGGGACCTAAATTATTCCGTAACAGCTGGCCTCAACTATTATTTTCTGTTTGGGGACGTATCTAATCCTAACATTCTCTCAAACTAAATAATCGCCATTTATTTCTCACAATACACGGTACCGCCGTATGGAAGTACAGGAACTTTATCTATCACCCTCGGTGGTCCAGGTGAATGCTCAGGGCTTCTTTAACCCCTTGTCAAGAGAACACCACCAGAGGATCAGAGGCTAATCCCTAACATTGTGATTCATTTTTTTAAATTTATGGGTTCATTTATAACCCACCCCACTTCCAAAAAAGCAGCAAAGGAGTCAATCTCAACAAGTAACACAAATCACACGGAACCATCATGTCACGATCTTCAACCTCATCTCACATAAACACACCTGAACTGAGGCTCTGCCTCGTACAGTCAAATACTCAAATTCACCACCTACAGCAAAATACCTGAATTCATAACCAAGAACGATTCCCACTCTTCCTTTTATGAAAACTTCCTCGCCACTTAGAAAACCCTCAGATCCTAGGGCTACGCATACTTTCAGAAGGGAAATGCTGGAAGTGACCCATTTACTCTGTAGTGCCATCCCCAACTTCCTAAGATGGAAAGCGAAAAACATCCACCGAAAACAGAGCTCTACAGCTTTCCCTGGCTGTGTGACAGCAGAAGGGGTCTGACCAGCTCATACATAAGCGAGCAAAAGGCAAATAATTTGAAACCTGTATTTTAACGTCACCGTCAACCTCCTTTGTCATCCAACCGTCTTTGCCAGCTTGGTAAAAGCAGCCGTACAGGAAGCCAGAAGGGACCAAGAGAAAATAAAACACACTGGCCGGAGGGCAGCTTGGTGGCATCAGATCTACTGCATCGGGGCTGCTACTAATGAGAGTCACTCCCGGACACTCACCTCATGGTGGGGTTGCTAACAATCAATGGAAGAACTGACACCAGGCAGGACACGGGAGCGGGAGAAGTCACGGACTAGTCGTCACTATTTACATCCCCCCTTCCCCGTAGCTCCCGCTTAAACAGCATCCTCCACTCCAACCCCAAACTTCTGTGCCCGATCGCCCATCACCAGGCCACTCACCCTAGACTCCGAGACCGCCAGGTTCCAGGATCTGGAAGGGACCCTGGAGATCTTTCCCCATATTGGATTACGGATCACTATGCTAAGAACAAGAGTGCCCTGTGGTCAAGTAAGTTTAGGATTAAGGCACACAGCACTGCCTTCTCTGATATTCAAAATTCACGTCTGCATAATAAAAGACTTTTAATTCTGGCAGAACAAGACACCCGTTTAATTTAGTCTTCCCCCTCAAGTTCCAAAACTACTTGAGGACAGATCACATTTTTTTGATCTGGAGCGCAACTTAGGAACACCCAGCAGAGCTAGCTAGCTTCCCTTGCATCCTGGGCACCTTTGTTCTAAAAGTAGTCTAAACCTCTCAACGAAGGGATGAAGAAAACTGCGCTTTTAGAAAGTAATCTCCCCAAGCTGTCAACTAGTTCGGAGGGCCAAGCCTGGAACGTGAGTCTGCACAGGGGTCCGCTTACACAGTTCTGTTAACTCATTTCTACCAGCCCTTCCTTGCCCCCAAGCCCTGATCAATTAGCACCTTCTCAATCCTCGTGGTTCTGTGCTTCCTCAGGACGCCCCCTCCTTGGACCGCTCTCCCCACCCCCCGCGCCCCATCCATCCAAACCTCTTCAACTTCCGAGGCCCCCCTTCACTCGGAAGCCCTCCCAGACACTTCACGGATCTCACTACCCCTTCTCTGAAGGCTCGCTGCACTTACTAGACATTCGAGCGCCTGTTCCAAAATCATTTAATAGGCGCTGGACTTACTTGACCAACTACACACGCCTTCAAGATGCCACATAATTTTAGGTTTCTTTCCACTCTGTCTAGGCACTCCACAAACATGTGCTGATACAAGGAACATGACTAATGTTTTTTAAACAACGGAAAGTAGGTGAGATTCGACCCCAGTAAATTACGGTACGCCGTAAGTCCATCAAATTCCACACAGCTTATTCATGCTGCCGACGTGCAGGTAAGCCCCGGAACAACTGGGAAATAAAGACCACATGGAAGTCTTGGTCTGATCCTCCGACCACCAGAAATAGGTCTTCCTTCATTTTCACAAGCCTGCAAAGCTCCAACTGGCTTCCTGTCTACTAATCCCACCAACCGGATCTCTGCTTCCCTTGGTCCGTCTAACAGAAGAGGCTACCCTTAAAACCCAGTGCGTAACAGGAAGGGGAAATGATGGATTTGCAAAGTGAAATTTTCAGCCATGGTGTTCCTGTGTCTTCCTAATCAAGACTGCGCAGACAGACACCCAAATGAGAACAGAAAGGTAGTATAAACCGGCACATCAGGGTACAAACAGTACTAGAACCCCAACATTTCCACTTATACTTCACTGGCTGGAAAGCATTAAAAAATAAAAATGAGGCACGGTATCTGGGGACATTCACTTTCCTCCTACCATTCAAAGTATATTCAAATAAATAGTATCGTAGCCAAACGGTAAATCTGCTTCTCAAATGCGTAATGAAAAGAACACCACGTTCAACTTTAGCCTCCTCACCTACCCTCTCATCTCCTCTCATGAGACTCTTCACAATCATATACTTGAACTTCAGGGCACAATTACTTGAGACAAGTGTCCCTGCAGAATATGAAACTACCTCAGCCAGTTTCCCTGCCTATAAAGCGTGGGACTTCTCCAACCACTCCTACAGCTTTGATCATCGTAAATAAAAACCAAACGATACTGAAAATAATCAACTTGCAAGTGCAGGTTCTCACTGGACAAGGTTCTTGCTTTTACTTCAGTATTAGTGGAACCACAGTTTTCATCAGTACACGGCACCACAACCTAGGAGCCCCTTCTTTAAAAGGGGAGTCAAAATCAGCGACTCGGGGCAAAATCATGGGGTCAAACAATGAGTCCATTAACACTCTAAGTGCACAACTCCAGAGTCTGCCAGCTACTGCTCCAAACCAGCATAGGCCACGAGCCCAGCTGTGCAAGCCAAGATTTCTGGTTTCTTATCACACCACACTAGCAGCAGCCTTGATGATGCGTGGTGACGACTGACTTCATTTCTAAACACAAAGCACAAAAACATGTTAGGTACTTATGGTAACTCTTGGCATCTATGATAATTCCTAACATTTATAAGCACACCACTAACATATATTTCTGTCCAAGTTCATAGTTGACTTGCCCATTTCCCAATAAATCCTCATATTTTGTGGCGATAGTTCAGTAAATCTTGTCAACCGACAACAGTGAGACACCAGAGGTTTTCACGATCGCTACAAACACACGTGTGCCCATCCAACAGGGGCACGGAGGTAATAACCACACAGATCCAACTTTTCCCACCGAACCAGACATATAGGATGATTTTTTTACTCCCCACGGCATGTTTTTAATATGAAAAGTTTATTTATATCGTTCCTAAAAAGCCAGGCCTCTTCAATGTGAACACTGACAGGACAGCTGAGATTATCGGGGGAATGCTGTGAATTTATTTAGGTGTGATAACGGTACTGTTGAGTTTGTGGTGGGTTTTCTTTGTGAGTCATTACCATTTACAGATACATACATACAGAGAAATATTTACTTATTTCTCATATCCCATCTGGGAGGGGGGAGTAGGTGGGATACGGATGAAACAAGAGGAGACAGGAGCCGGCAGCTGTGGAGCCTGCGTGTTGGGAATTTCAGAGTTTATTAAACCGCTCTCTCTACTTTTGTGTATGTTTAAATTTCTCTGTGACGTGTTAAGGAAACTTTAAAAAAAGTTAGCCCTTTTAGGCCTACATACAGGTATGCAGATGATATTTAAATACGAAGGTAGCACAGCATTCCCCTACCCAAAGTAACCTGGGTTTTGAATCTGGAGAAGTAGCAGAAAAAACAACCGCAGCAAGGAAAGGAATGTTATTAATGCTACACTCTGAACTTGCGCTTTTCCAAAAATTGAATGTTTTTTCTAAACCCCCCCAAAACCAGAATGGGCACATTTTCTCTCAAAAGCTAAATGGACAGATGTGTACCTCTCAACCCCAGTCAAATATCTACTTATTAAAAGTAGAAACAATAAAAAACCAACTGCGTAAGTCATTATCCACCTCTACTTGGCCTTCAAAAGTGTTCATGGGAAAACTGCAGGCCCCTCTAACTCACTTACCTCGAGGGGCCACACGGCCACCCAGAACCACCACGCAGAAGCAGAACCACTGGTAACCAGCTCTTAAAGAGAATGTCCTAAACCAACCACAGACAGGGCAGCATTTCCTATCAGGACACATGCTGCCATTTCCATTCCTATTTCAAAGGCAGAAAGAGAAACAAATAGAGAGAAACAGAGAGAGAGAGAGGTCCCACTGTACAGCACCCTCCCACCTTGGCAAAGTGAAAGCCACAGTCAGAATTACCCTAAGAAGCGGTGAGCCTCAACATTCAAAATAATCGCGTAAGACCCATTTTAGCCAATAAATCACCAGTTCCAGAACCAAAGGGTAACTGATTCCATCACTGACATCAAAACCGATGGCCACCAGTACCACCAGCACCAACCTCCTTTCCTCCCCAACCACTGGCCACCGTCCACCGCCATCACCACCAGCAGCCCAACCAAAAAGCAGTTCAAACAGAAAAGGACAGCCCTGACAGGGAGGTTTCTTTTTTAAAAAATATTTAAACCTGACACCCAAACGCACGCAGACCCAGCGATCTTAACCTGTATGCTTCCTGCATGTGAGATGTAAGCTGTCATTAACAAAGCTCGCATCTGACCGTCTCTAACAATACCATAATAACGGCCAAAAAACCCAAGGGAAAGGGAAAAGTTTCCTTCAGGAACCTCAAACCAGCACATCAGGTGCATGAAAGACTGGAAACCAAGTCCTGTCTGGGTTTTGTGTTTCAGAAAGGGGGACTAACTCTGCAGAATCTCAAAGCCTTCTGTGTGCGTGGTGTGTTGGGGGTGGGGACAGGGAGGTGGGGGGGGAGGGGGGCCGCAGCTGTAGAGGCCAGTGATGAGGCCCGCAGCAGATCTGATCCCTCCAGGTAAGTGCAGTCTGCCCCAGGCCCCTGGACAGTCTCCCCCCACCACCCCCCCACCCCCCAGGAACCGGTGGCTGGCAGGAAAATGTGCATTTGGAAATGAACGCTGCAGGTGCCCAAGGAATAAAGACACACACACACACACACACACACACACACACACAGCCAATCAGAAAGAAAAAGAAAAGAAAACACAAAAAAAAGGAGAGGGAGAGGGACAATTCGGTGACAGGCCCTTCAGATAGCAGCCAGGATTTTATTCTTTCCTCCCACCAGTCCTCCCTGGTGTACCTTTTTCTGTCCTTTAACCAAACTGCTCGTGTACACACACACACACACGCACACACACACATGTGCCTCTGTGTCTCGAGGATATTATAATTAACCCTTTCTGCAACCGAGCCCCACACGGAACGCAGGGATATTCCATCCTCTCCTCTCCTCTCTCCCCTCCTCCCTCCTTTCTCCCAGCCGAGAGAAAACGCCCCCTTCCCCAGCTTCACCAAAAAGAAAAAAAAAAAAAAAAAAAAGGAGCAGGGGAGGGGGGCCAAGGAACCCCCACACCCCATCCGTGCCCAGTCCCGAGGACACCGGGAGCAGGAAAGGTGTGCACCGGGCGGACACGCGCGCGCGCACGGACATATGGCTCTGGAGAAAGCACACACAGACCCGTCCACAGGCGCCCCGAGCCCAGCCAAGAGACTTCCACCAGCCAAGAAGCCATGATTGGGGAGGGCGAGGAGGAAGGAGTAGGGGCAGAGCTCTCCGTGCAGGGGGGCGCATTGTTGTGGTGCCCCAACCCCTTTCCGCCTGCCCATCCGCGAGGAGGGGGCGCGGGGGGGGCGCGGAGGGAAGACGAGCGAGGACCGGGCGACCAGGAGACCGGGCACGGCTCCGCGATCCCCTCCCGCGGCCCGTCCGCCCGCGCCCCCCGCTCCCCCCAACAATGAGACCTCGGCCCAGACAGACAGACAGACGGACGGAGCGGAGCGCGGCGCCGGGGGCGGCGGGGCCGGGCGCAGCCGAGGGGGGTCGTGCATAAAGGCAGCCCGCGGGGGAGGGGGTCCCCTTACCTCCAGCGCTTCAAAAGTGACAAAGCTGGTCATGGCAAATCCATCGATGATGTCCTCTTCGGCCGAGGTGGACTCCCTGCGCTTCCTCCGCGGGGGCCGGGGCCGGGACGGGGCGGAGGACGGGGGCTTCCCATTGTCTTCCTTGTCGGAGCCCGACGACGAGGCGAGCGAGGGCGCCCGGGTCCGGCCGGCCCCGCCGCCGCCGGCCGCGCCGGCCCCCAGCCCGCCCCGGGAGCGCCTCTCCCGGTCTCGCTGCGACCGCGACCGCCGCTTCTTGCGGAGTCCATGGCCCCGCGCCGGGCCATCCATGGCTCCGCCGCGCCGGGGTCCCCCCCGCTCGCCGCCCGCCCGCCACAGGCTCCGGCCGCGGCCGCACAAAAAAATTGACACCGACCCCTCCCTCCCCCGCCTCGGCTTCCCTCCGCCCCGAGCAGGGCGCGGGGGAGACGGCGGCCGAAAGACGGCGGAGAGGGGAAGAAAGCGAGGAGAAAGGGAAGGGGGAAGGGGCGGGGAGAGGGAGGGGGGACGCGGGCGAGGGCGAGCGGCGAGCAGCCCGAGTGCGGGGCTCCCCGCGGCCGCGCGGGTCGGAGACGCCCGCGAGCCGCCGAGCAAAGTAATGGCCGAACGCGCGGGTCTGCTCCGGAGGCGGAAAAATAACTCCCGGGCGGGCGATAAATCAGAATAGCGGGACGCTTTGATCAGGGGCCGCGGCGGCTCCGCGGGGCCCTCCCCGCGGCCATGCCCCGCCGCGCGCCCGCCCCCGGAGGACGCCGGCCCCCCGCCCCGACAGCGCGGCCGCGAAGGTCGCGGGAAAGTGGGGGCCGCGAACTTCACCCGCCCCCCCCGCCGGGAGCGCCCCCGCCGCCGCCGCGCGCCGCGCAGCCAACTCAGTCCCGGGCCCCCGGACCTTCAGGAGACGCGGCCGCCGGAGGCCCCGGCTCGCGAGCGCCCGCGGAGGGACCAGACCCCCCGGGGAGGGGACATAACAGGGGAGCGGGCGGCGGGGGAGGGCGAGCCGGGGAGCGGTGGGGGAGGAGGGCGGCGGATGCGGGGCAGTCGCGGGGCTCGCTGCTCGGTCCGGGGGGGAGGCACGAGCCGCCCGAGCGGCCCCCGGCGCGGCCCCCCGCCCCCCGCCCCTCAGGAAAATCCGTCCCCGGTCCCGGAGACGAGGTCGCCCGTCCTCGGAGGAGGGAGGGGGCGAGTCCGTCGACGAGCAGAGCAGAAAGGAAGCCCCGGCGGGAGGGACACCGGGGCGCCGCCGCCCGCCGCCGCCGCCGCCGCTCTTCGCCCAGCCCCAGGGCAAGCGCGGCCAGAAGCGCCGGGGACGCCGCTCGCGCCGCCGCCGCTAGCGCTGCCGCCGCCGCCGCCGCTCGCGCCCCGAGCCGGAGGGTGCACGGCGTGTCCCCGGGCGGCTGCAGCGGGAGCCCGGGCACGGCCCCATCCTCCGCCCGCCCGCCTCGCTCAGCGCCCGCTCCTCCCCCTCCGCGGCCGGCCCACCGCCGCCGCCGCCCGCCTCAGCCCAGCCCCGCGCCCGCCCGCCCGCACGCGCGCGCGCGCGCACGCGCCCCCGCCCTCCCCGCGCCTCGCTCGGCGCGCGCGCCCGCCCCCGCGGCCCCGGCCGGCTGGATCACGTGGCCCGCCGGGCTCCCTCCGCCCCCGCCCCCTCCCCAGTTGTAGAGTGTGTAGAAAGCAAAAGGCTGGGGGCTGGCCGCGCTCGCGAGCCCAGGGCATGCGCGCTGGGGCGGCCGGGCCTGCGCACTGGGGGCGGAGGGGAGCCGCGAGTGGGGAACGCCGGGGGGGGCGGGGGCCGGGGGCGTGGAGGGGCCGCCCGCGTGGGGACGGCTGCGGCCTCGCGGCCTCGGCGCGCGGGGGGTGGAGGCCGCGGGGAGGACCCCGCCGGCTGCCGCGGGGGCGCGTGCGGGCCCCTGTCCCCTGCCCGCTCCGCGCCCCCCGCAGCCGCTTCGGGACACTTGTCCCTCGACCCCTCGCGCCAGGCCGGCCGGGGCCGCGGGGCCGCCCGCGCGGGAGGCTCCCGGAGTGTTTGTCCCGGACCGATGGGGGCGGCGCGGAGGGACTTCGGGGAGGGGACCCGCGAGGGGCTTCCCGGGAGGGGGACGCGACCGCAGGCGCCGGAGAGGGGCGCGGGTGCCCGAGGGCGGGCCTCGGCCGCGCTGGGGGACACGGAGAGGCCCCGCGGCCGGACTTGGAAACTTTTTTCCCACGTGGTGGCCCGACGCGTGACCGGGTGACCCCGCGCCCGGGTGACCTCTGGGCGCTACCCGCCTTCCAGCGGGGCCCCGGGACGCGCCGGCGGCTTCGGGGCGGGAGGCGCGGGGCGGTGCGCCCGGGGCCGAACTTGAACCTCACCCCGCGGCCGCGGGCAGGGGGCGGGGCCGCAGGGGCCGGGACCGCCCACCCGGAGACCCGCGGGACCCGCGCCGCGCGCCCCTGCGGCCGCCGCCTTCCTCTGTGGGGGCCGGGGCGGGGGGGGCCCCACCGTCCTGTCGCTGCCCCCCGCCGCGGCGCTGCGGCCGGTGCTCGTGGACAGTCACGCCGGAGAGCTGACCGCGGCCGGAGTGGACCCGCGAGGCCGGCCGGCCGCTCCGGGTGCGAGAGCTGCGCGGTTTTCGGGGCCCTGGACCCGATCCGTGCGAACCCGAAAGGCGCCCGCAGCCCTTTCTCCCCGGCCCCCCGGCTGCCTGCCCCACCCGGGATCCGGCGCAGACGTACTGGGGCGCGTCGCCCCGCACCCCGGGAGCCTGCCCCGGGGGAGGAAGACGGGGGAACGAGCGGACCCTGTGAAACGGCTCGCGGGGGTCGGTCCCGGACTGGACGCTCTGTGCCTCGTGCCTCCTTTGACTCAGTCTACCCGTTTTATGGGGACTGCTGGAGGGAGATGGGCAAGAAGGGGGCACGACGCGCTGCACGCCCAGGACTGGGGGATTCACTAGTTCATTCCTGCACTTAACAACGGGCAGGGCCCGCTGTGTGCCAGGCGCAGTTCTCGGTGCCGGGAACCCCGTGGGACCCAAAACGGAGAAGATCCTCCTTGGATCTGGGGTTGAGGCAGCCAAGTGTCCCCCAGCTTGCGCTCTCTGGCCGTGAGATGGTCATTCCCTTAAATCACACTCCTTCAGCGCCCCCTTTTCTGGATGTTTATGAAGTCAGAGTGGGGGGTGGGCAGGAGGGGAGGATGGTGGGAATGAAACTCCCAGAGCAGAGAGGAGCAACCACGGCACTGTGAAGGAGAAGGGCTTTCTGCCCTCCGCGGGAACAGACCATTGGACCCTAGGCAAGACTTAAATGACTCGTTTGCTCATCTGGAAATCAAAGAGTTTCAATTAAATGTTCAAAAAGTTCCCTTTCAGGTCTACCCCTGGCCTTCTCAGAGGATATCTGTTCAAGTAAATGGTGTGTTTCACTTCTCCAGAAAAGTGACCAATATATGGGATCGTATTCAATTTATTAAGAACATGGTGCCACCTTCCAAAACTACCTAAGGAGCATAAGTGAGCGGGCTGCCCCCATAGCAATTAGCGGACACAGTGCCTCTGTACAGACTGTAACTTTCCTGTTAATCTCTAGGACGCTGTCCCAGCAGCTGCTGAAATCCAGCTAAGTTTATCAAGTTCGAGGCTACCCAAAAAAGGCAAGTTCTTTGTCATTTAAAGGAAGGTCATGGGTTCATTTTTAGGGTTTTTAGGAAAGTGAAAGATGTTTTAGGTACTGATAAGTTTCAGTGAAAACTAAGAACTAACTTCCGGTTACAGTCACTTTTCACAACTTTAGGGGTTGGGTTGAGGAAGGTGTGAAATTGCCAAATATAATAAAAAGTATAATATTAGTGACTTTCCAGAGTAGCCCTTGGCAGTCCTGTCTTTAAAGAGTAATGTCTGGTAGGAAAAAAAAAAAAAAAAAGGATGGTAATGCACTGCATCCAAGAACCTTGCCTCTGGCAAGAGTAATTTGCAAATGCATTTTGGGATAATGTTTAAATGATTTTTTTTTCAGGGTCCAAGTGCAATGCTCACTGGAATTGGTAATGCCTTTTGGGTCAGAGTTTCAATTTTCTCCCATCAGAGAATTAAAATTGTTTGTGGATTATGTTGCCCATATCTGTTTCTAATTCTCCATATCATCTATGTTGTAAGAGCAACATGATTAATGTTGTAATGATTAATAACCACCATATCATAAGCTAAGTACTTACTGTGTGCCAGGTGCTGTTCTAAGTTATAATATCTCATTTAATTCTCGTGAATTTTGAGAAAGGTTTTATTATACCTATTTTAGAGTTGGGTAAACTGAGGCTTAAGGAGGTTAGGAAAAGGGGCCCCTGGGTAGCTCAGTTGGTTAAGTGTCAGACTCTTGATTTCAGCTCGGGTCACTGCCTCGGGGTTTTGAGATGGTTCCCCACACCTGACTCTGTGCTGAGCGTAGAGCTGGCTGAAGATTCTCTCTCTCCCTCCTCCTCTGCCCCTCCCCCTCCACGTATGTACATGCACTCTCTCTCTCTCTCTCAAAAGAAAAAAGAACCGAAATATCAAGCGTAGGTAGCATGGCTTTTCATGGTAAGCTTCATTTGGCCTGAGTGACTCCGTAACTTGTTCTCTTCCTGGTTATGCTGAATGCCTTTGTCACAACGATTCCTCAAGAAACCAAATGCTATCTATGTCTAGGGTACAACTACTTTGGAAAACTGGCAATATCTACTCAAGTTAAACATAGGAACACTCCATGGCCCACCACTTCATTTCCTAGGAATATACCGACGTCAAATGTGTATCAAAAGATATCTATTGGCAGTAAAATGGGGCAGTGATTGGTGATACATTCATGTGATGGAACACGATACATCGCTGAGAGTGACCAGTCTACTTCCAAATGCAGTAACATATGTGAATCTCTTAAATATGACACTAAGAAGCAAGGCACACAGGGCATGTGTTGTCAAAAACAGGCGAAACTCATTTATGCTATCAGAAGTCAGGACAGTGGTTACCTTGAAAGGGGCCTAATGACTGGGAGGGGCATAAGGAGGGTTTCTGAGGAGTTGATCTTGTTCTGTTTCTTGGGCTGGTGCCGGTTAAACATGGGCGTTTGGTTTGTGACAGTTCACCAAGCTGTAGCATTATGATGCACGTCCTCTGTGTCTTATGTTTCACAAACGTTACATGCTATGTAGAAGTGTGGAGGGTCCTATTCCTATACATGTCAGTATTTATAGAACACTCATTTTCTCACGGATCGGTGACGCTGTCCAAGGGCTCCTCGCAGTAGAACAGTTAAATAAGCTACCGTTTATTCACACAACACCACAGTGTGAACGCACGATGGGATACTGTATAGTCAACCCGAATAAAGCATAGCATATGATCAGATTTCTTACCACGCAGAATGAAAGTTAAAGCTTGAACTTGAAATGGGCAGTTTGAATGAGCTCATAATTCATATCAGCAAAAGCTTGGGTGAATTCTTTGCCGAAGGACTATTGCTGATAAAGAGTAAAGCTAAGGAAATAATTCCATAAGAGGTTGCTTCTTAGTAGGGAAGGCGGGTGGTTCTGGAAAACACAAAGGCAAAAACTTAATATCTGTGTTCAGGAATAAGATACTTAACACAGGAGAGCCTCTCCAGTTGCGCGATCTTTTATTCGAATCGATGATTAATACTCAAACTGTATCTTGAACATTCAACCTTCACTAGTCACAGGATACTATTATAGCTCAATGACTGAACTTAAACTCCGAGCAGTCCAAGCAGCGACAGCTATTTTCGGTACCAGATTTTCTAAATTACTAAATTTTTATATCCCTCTAAAGTCTCGCACTTTGCACTCTGCCAACACGGCAATTATTAATACATCCTTCTTGATATTACATACGAGTATATAATATTTGAGTTTAATTTATTAGGAAGATTGATTTTTTAACTCAAGGCAGCTTAAGGTTTATGTTTTGGTCGTTTATAACTTTCAGTTATTTTGTGTGTGTGTCTGCGCTGAGACCAGGGTAGAACTGAGCTGGTTAACGGATCTGTCTTTATGCCATTTCCAAATGAGCAAACGAGAGCCTAACACATTTAATATCCCTCCTTTAACCCTCATGAGTTGTTTTTAATAATAAGTATTCCTGGGGAGAAGTGATAGCTTGCATTAACTGACACGTAGCCCGTCAGCAAGATCGTTGTTGTAACTTTGCCCTAATTATCACCTGCTGTTTTAATTTTTTTTTTCCGCATTGGAAGTTGTTTTTCAAAGTGCAGTTTTAATGTTCAAGAAAGGTGGAGGGAGGAAATGTGTGGTTCAACTTGCTAAATGTAGTGCCACTTTCCATAACATTGTACGATAGACTTTGATCATCTTTACAGGTGCCCGTGCTGAATGATCACATCGATCAACCCATAGTCTTCAGAGTCTGCCCTGTGAAGCCAAAGAAAGATACCTGCTGGTAATCAAACGATGGTCACGTAAAAAGGTAGTTTTGTGAATTTTAATGAGCTTTAGATTTTCACAAAATTAACCAGTCTTCCTGTCGCTTCTCTGGGCAGTGCCTTCTACTTGATATGATGAGATGGGAAATGATGGATAATTACAAGAAAAAACTTTAAATGACTTTTTAAAGGTACAGATGGAAGATCTCTGTATTTATTATGGGTTATAACCCTGAGGAACAGTTTCTCTATTGGGTTTGGTAGATGACTTGTGATGAATTGTGATTTTGTTTTCATTTTTATTTGAAGAGAAATATTGATCTAAAAGGATCAGATTCAGAATAGGTAACATCCTGATTGAAAAAAATATCAGTCTTTTGGAATTACACAAAGAACATAATAAAATTATAGTCCATTATAGCCCAGACTTAATTTCAAGCTTCTATTTATAAAGCGTAATAATTATTGGTGTGCCTGGCTGGCTCAGTTGGAGGAGTAGGTAATTCTTGATCCTAGGATGGTGAGTTCAAGCCCCACGCTGGGTGTCAAGAGTGCTTAAATAAATACAGTGGAAAAAAATAAAAGTAATAACACATAATAATGATTTTAAATTTCTGTGTTCAAGGCCTTTTGTGGTCTGGTCCCAGGTATGTTCTCAACCTCCTTCATTATAGCATATTTCTATGCATCCCAAGCTAAGCACTCGCCCAGAAGAGTTGCCTGCCTTTGCCCATACTGGTCGGTGCTGCAGCCCAGAACCTCCTTTCCCGCCGTCTGAATTTGCTGAATGTCTCCTCGCCCATCAAGACCCATTTATCCATCAAGGTCATTCCAACCAAAAGCTTTACTCCGATTGCTACTTCCATTCAGAATTAACAACTTTTCTCTACTTAGGTGACATTTTAATTTCAGTATCTTTTCATTATCATTATAGATTTCAACTTGATATAGTACACAATCATGTACTTTCTCTGTTGGTTAAGAACTAAAACATTTCCAGGGGCGCCTGGGTGGTTTAATCAGTTGAGCATCTGAGCTCAGGTCTTGATCTCAGGATCGTAAGTTCGAGTCCCCCCTCCCCCCGCATTGAGCCTACTTAAAAAAAAAAATACTTGAGCCCTCCTCTGTACATCTGGAATTGTGTCCTCACTCCTACCACTTCCTTCCTCCTGCCCACCCACCCCCACTCTCCCCAGAAGATCATTATCCTAAATTCCATGATTATTATTGCATTCATTTTTATTTTTACTTTATTAGAAGTGCTCCTAAACAATGTATACTGTTCTTCAGCATGTTTTAAGATACATAAATGATACCCATCTATATGTATTCTTCTAGAACTTGTTTTTTATATTCAGTGTTTTATTTCTGAGAATTGTTGACACATATAGTTCCTATGCCTTCATTTTCACTGTTGCCTACTATTTTAGTGTATGATTATTCCACAATAGACTTATTTCTATCTCATCAATAGACATTTAGTGGTTTACATTTTTTATTTTAAAGATTTTATTTTTTTTAAAGATTTTATTTTATTTTATTTATTTGTCAGACAGAGATCACAAGCAGGCAGAGAGGCAGGCAGAGAGAGAGGAGGAAGCAGGCTCCCCGCTGAGCAGAGAGCCCGACTCGGGGCTCGATCCCAGGTCCCCGACATCACTGAGCCAAAGGCAGTTGCTTAACCAGCTGAGCCACCCAGGCGCCCTGATAACTGCACTCCTTCACCCCTACCCCCTATCTTCCCCATCACCCTACCCACCTTCCCTCTGGTAAAGATCGGTTTGTTCTCTTTATCTAAGAGTCTGGTTTGTGGTTTATCTCTTTTTTCCCCCTTTGTTCATTTTTTTTTTCTTAAATTCCACATATGAGTGAAATCGTATGGTATCTGTCTTTCTCTGGCTTATCTCGCTGAGCATAATACTCTCTAGCTCCCACCTTGCTGTTGTAATTGGCAAGATTTCATTCTTTTTTGTGGCTGAGTAATATTCCATTGTGTTGTGCACGTGCGTGCGTCTGTGTATGTGTGTATCACTCCTTTTTTAAAAAGATTTTATTTATCTGACAGAGAGAGATCACAAGCAGGCAGAGAGAGGGGGGGAAGCAGGCTCCCCACTGAGCAGAGAGCCCGATGCAGGGCTCAATCCCAGGACCCTGAGATCATGACCTGAGCCGAAGGCAGAGGTTCAACCCACGGAGCCACCCAGGTGCCCCTATACCCTCCTTCTTTATCCATTCATCAGTCAATGAACACGTGGGCTGTTTCCATAGCTTGGCTGTTCTAAATAATGCTGCAATAAACCTCGAGGTGCTTATATCCCTTTGAATTAGTGTTTTTGTATTTGGGGAGTAAACACCGAGTAGTGTAATTACTGGACCAGAGGTAGTTCTATTTTTAATTTTTTGAGGAACCTCCATACCGTTTGCCGCAGTGGCTGCACCAGTTTGCATTCCCACTGACGGTGCACGAGGGTTCCTTTTTCTCCATGTCCTCGCCAACATTTGTTGTTTCTTGTGTTGTTGATTTTAGCCATTCTGACAGGAGTGAGGTGGTATCTCATTGTGGTTTTGATTTGCATTTCCCTAATGATGACTGATGTTGACCATCTTTTCGTGTGTCTGTTGGCCATTGGTATGTCCTCTTTGGAGTAATGTCTGCTGGTGTCTTTTGCCCATTTTGTTAAATCGGATTAGTTGTTGTTTAGGTGTTGAGTTTTACAAGTTCTTAACATATTTGGGACGGTTACCTTTCAACAGATATGTCGTCTACCCATATGTTCTCTCGTTCAGTAGGTTGTCTTGTAGGTTTGTTGGTTGTTTCCTTTGTTCTGCAGAAGCTTTTAATTTTGATGCAGTCCCAATAGTTTATTTTTGCTTCCGTTTCCTGCCTGAGGAGACATATCTAGAATGATGTTACCAGTGGTTTACAGTTTTTTGTCATTATAAATAACGCAGATGACAAGGAGACAGGACCCCCTTTTTTCACACCACTGTTAGAGAACTTACTCTTCTGTTATTTTTGTTATTATGTACACATCCTCTGACCTTCTCTTATCACTCGGAAAACTCTATAGGAACTCAGCAGGCAATAGCAGGTCTCAGTAGATGTTACCTGACTCGATGACTTACCCTTCCTGTGTTTGAGTTTAGATTTTGTAGACTCAGGCTGCTGTGTTTTAATTATAGCACAGATGAAGACTTGAATTTTTGGATTTTCTTGTATTTACTTCAGAAATCCTAAAATGAGTCCTCAAGGGACAGTTGATTTTGTCAGACTTCCTATTAAAATGGGCTCCTGTCCAGCGTCTGTCCTTAAACATGAGTTGGTCATATTTCTGAACTCCTCAGAGCCTCTGTCAACTTTGGAACACAGTAGAGTTTCTTTATCAAATTGTGATTATCCGGTGATCTCAGTTTTCTTCAAGTGCCTTTATTCTTATGAGAGATCCTAAAAAGAGGAAATAACATCTTCCTGTGTGATGAAAATTGCTTTGATGTTCAGAACAGATAAATAAACACATTGTTGTTTTAACTACTCAAAAAAAGATGTTGCCAAGGTTCTAGGATGGGCTCATATTATCAGGATTTTTCATGAAATTGTTGTTTAAATAGCAGGGTAACTGATAAGAAACGAACTATCAAAAGAAAATATTGATAATTTAAAATGTATGCTGTCCATACAAATCTACCCTATGTATGTTCCCCCCCAAATTTTATTTCTTAAATTTAAAAGAGGAATATTACATATACAAAGATATTCATAGCATTATCACTTATAATAGGGGGAAAAAAAGAAAAATGACATAAATGTCCCTACAATTGAGGATAATTAAGCAACTTTAACATGGAATTTCATGGATTTATTAAAATTACATGTATGATTTTATAATGATATTTTTATCTGTTGACTAATAACATAGAGTTCTACAGACCTTATAATAACAATTGCTTTCAGAACTGTTAAATTATGTAGTCGATATAAAGTGTAGAAGGAACACAACATACATTGTCACGTTATTTTAATAGTAATATGGATGGAAATTTATTTTTAAATTGCTTTTCTATATGTTGAACTCATTTAATTATAAATAAAGCTTTGTGTATTAGGTGACTGACTGTCCTGGCTTGCTTAGAACCAAAGGGTTTCCCAAGATAGAGGACATTCACTGCTAAACCTTGGACCATCTTGTGTAAACTGGGACATTTGGTCACCCTATAATGCATCTTTGATTGGTAGGTGAAGGTGGGAAGAAATTGTAATTTTATTTCAATTGTTGGAATATAAACTGGATACCAGTTTGGTCACTAAGTAGAAATTATTTATATTTGAAACTCTACTCTTCCATATTGTGGCTAATCTTGTAAAATTGCATACAAAATCTTAAAGAGACAACCTTCCACTAATTGCCTATTCACCTGGTATCTATTGCAACAAATGAAATTACTCTCAGCACACATTAATTGACATAATTACTGAAACACCAAAATCAGATTAGCCACTGTAGCTCAAAGAAAAAAAAAAAGAAAGGAAGTCATTGCTCCTGCAAATTGCAAAAGTCCTTAAAAAAAAAAAAAAAAGGCTTGAAAAGGTTGTTCAACTTGTAGATAGTTTTAAATAAAGCCAGTAAAACATGGCTATTTCAATATTCATTCATGAGATAATTCTGGGTTCTTAACAGTATATTTTGGCTATATCACAGCTTAAAAGTAAGTCTTTCTAATATCCTGTACTTTGTTGATTGTTCTTCTAATCTCTATCGTATGTGTTTCAGTGGTATAGCACTCCTATTCAAAGACAAAGTGTACCCACTATTATTATCTATTTTCATAATTAACAATCATACAGTTTATTCTAGGAGCCCAACCGCAGCAACAATGACATCTTTGTATTTGCAAAAAGCTTACTTTTCAAATTTCTGGCTCTTTTTCCTAAAACACCGACATGATAATAAAACATTGTTCTGCCTGCTTTGGGTTCAAATCGCCTGATGAATTAGAGAAACATGAAGATAACAAAAAAAAAGAGACATATGTTAGTGTAATTCTGCAAGGCAAGAAAATCTCTGCTAGCACTTTGTCATTTCTGTTGGTTAAATACATGGAATCCATGGTCTGTCGTCCTCATTTCCTAGGCCCGATTGTTCTTGCCACCTAAAATGTAATTTCTTGCACAACACAACTTACATGCTCTCTGTTCCAGTATTGTACTATTATTAGAATGCCTTTGCTAAAAAAACAACAACAAAAAAACCCCCTTTGCTTTCTAGGGTCTTTTATCAAAGCTCATTAGCATTCTCCGTCATCATCATGATTTTGCCATTATTATTTATTTTTGCTCCCCTGTGCAGAATGTCTTCTCTTTATTGCAACATTGTTTTTTCTATCATTAATAACTAGTCTTACACTTAGTATACAATTCTGCTTTTGTTGAAAATTAACTCCCATAAATCAGAGAAACACGAAGAAAACAAATGTAGACACATTGCGGTACATTTCTTCAAAATAAAAAGAGAGACATACTCAGATCCTTTGCTATTCTGGTTTGACCACATGGAATCAAGCACTTCACCACCTATAAAATCTTTTACAAACTTTTGCTTCTCCATTATTAATTTTTAACTGCATTTCCTATTAATAATAACTTAATTTTATCTAACAGAAATACAGTGATATTATAGTCACATATATAATGGGGCCAAAATAAGGAGGGGGAGAAATAATAAAGAAGAAAGAAAGATGTACTTCACCATAAAAAACAAGAAAGATTTTTATGCATTATTTGTGTTATATGTACCATTCTCCTCAAGATTTAGGTCTCGTCTCATAATATGGAGAAATTGCAGAGAGAGAAATAGTAGAATGTGTTTTGTTCTGTTCAACACCTAATAAAAGTTTACTTTTCTTGTATTCCCCATGTGAGGCACCCAACCTCAGCCCTCACTTAATCCTGCTCACAATTCTAACAGCATGTCGAAGTTTCTGTACCTCTGCCTTCACCAGACACAAACACACACACCAGGATTTACCTGTGATCAAGTCCACACAGACCAGTTCTTTCCTCCGTTCTGCCGATTCCCCTTTGTAGAGGACAATCAAAACATAGTGATTTTATAGCCACCGTCAGTGAAGGAGGCCAAAACCTTGGGGAAACAGGATATTCACAAAGTCTCAGTGTCACACCCAAGATCACTTATCAATTACAAGGGGAAAGGGAATTTTAACATTCCAGACATTTGGTAACTACTGTTTTCACTGAATGATCAAACACAGCATCATCAGTTATGATATCCTATACCTCTGATGTCATGCATTAAGGACACGACTATAGTATTTAATGTTCCTTCCAAAAAATATTTAACCTGGGGCGCCTGGGTGGCTCAGCTGTTAAGTGTCTGCCTTCGGCTCAGTTCATGATCCCAGAGTCCTGGGATCGACCCCCACATCGGGCTCCCTGCTCAGCAGGAAGCCTGCTTCTCCCTCTCCCACTCCCCCTGCTTGTGCTCCCTCTCTCACTGTATCTCTCTCTCTGTCAAATAAATAAATAAAATCTTAAAAAGAAAGAGAGAGAGAGGACAAGTGAATTCAACAGACAATCCTTGATTGGAGCCTAGAATACAAAAATAAATAAATTCAGCTACGTAAGACATTATTGGGGACAATTGGGGAAGTTGGAATATAGAGCATATTTTAGGTAACAGTATTGAATCAATGGGGGTGCCTGTTGGTTAAGCTGCCAACTCTTGGTTTTGGCTCGGGTCATGATCTCAGAGTTGTGGGCTCAAGCCCCGCGTCGGGCTCTGCACTTGGCAGGGAGTCTGGTTGGGATTCTCTTTCTCCGGCTGCCCCTTCCCTCCACCTCCCCTCCCCTGGCCCTCTTTCTCTCAAATACAAAGAAATAAATCTTTTAAAAAAAGAGTACTGAACAAATGTTAAATATCTCAAGGAATTGTCTTGCGGTTACGTGGGAGAATGCCCTTTTTCTTAGGAGATGTGAAAAGTATTCAGAGATGAAGTGTCATGGTGTTTGCAATAAATTCTCAAATGGGTTTGGCAATGCCTGTATATGCGGGAAGGGAGCAGAGAAAGAGAAACAGAAGTGGAGAGGAAGCCAGTGTGGCCAAATGTTAACAATTGGGACATCAGAGTGAAGGGGATATGGCTCTCCATTGTATATTCCCACAGCTTTTCTGAAGGTTTGAAATGTTACACAATAAAGAGCTGGGGGAAACATGGTAAACCAAAACCTTGCATTTCTCAGGAAAGGAAGTCCCAAAGTTAATATATTAAACCCAAATGCGTTTCTTCAGGACTACAAGAAAATACGATGGGCTCCAAATGTGAAGGCTTCAGCATCACTGTAAAATGAGACGGGACCCGCTCGGCAGACAAGCAGGACATTGTGCTGGAAACTACATTGCTATGTGCGTTTGTTTCAGGAGCTGTGTATATGTACAGACATCTCTCTCTCTCTCTCTCTCTCTCCCTTTCCTGTGCAATTATATATGTAATTATATATGTTATATATTTTAATATATCAGTGTATATATCATTAGAGAGGCTTTAATCAAAGATATTCATTTTACTGATAAGTAAGCAGAGGCCGAGAGCGGTACGATGCCTTGCCCAGTGTCACACAGCTGCACAGTGTTAGTGCCGGACTTAGGACCCAGGAGTCCTGTGCTTTGTTGACTATTTGAGGTTTTCTGGGGTGCCTGGCTGGCATAGTCAGTAGAATATGTAACCATTTTTTTAAGGTTGGTTTATTTATGGGGGGGGCAAGTGTGTGCAAGCAGGGGAGGGACAGAGGGAGAGAGAAAGAGAGAGTCTCCATCAGACCCCGCTGGATTGCAGAGCCCAGTGTGGGGCTCAATCCCAGGACCCTGAGAACCCGACCTGAGCCGCAATCAAGAGTCTGATGCCCAACAGACTGAGCCACCCGGGAGCCCCTGGAGCATGGGAGTCTTAATCTCAGGGTTGTGAGTTCAAGCCCCACACTGGGGACAGAGCTTACTTAATAAGAAACTATTTCTTTAAAAAAAAATCAACTATTTTAGGCTTCCTCATTTCATTATTTCAACAAGAACAATGGCAGCCACAATAGTCAATTTAGAATTTCCCAGACTGCTTCAGTTTAATAAAAAGCCTTTACTTTTTTCATGCTACCCAATTCATCTCTCTTTTCCTACCAATCTGTGAAAATGAGACTACAGAACAGAAATTTACATGGCTCCAAACCCTTAAGCATATGAGATTTTTGGAAACGAACTGAAGGCAAACCTATAATAGGAAATTATCATAGCCAGAAAGCAAAGTTTGAGGCCATGTGTTTCCATCTATAAAAGTGACAGGACAGAATACAGATTAAACTTCATCATCTAGAAAGAAATGATGCTTCATTTTCAAATTTGAATGAACTTTTTAAAAATTTATTTTTAAAAATTTATTTGAGAGAGCGAGCAAACAGGGGGGTGGGGGGAGCAGAGGAAGAGCGAGAGAGAGAGTCTCCAGCAGACTCCCACTGAGCACGGAGCCTGATATGGGGCTCCTGAGATCAGGACCTGAGCCGAAACCAAGAGTTGAACACTCAACCGACTGAACCACCCAGGCGCCCCTTGAATGAACTTTTCTTACGGCCATTTTTGAGATGTGGTATACTATTAAATGGCATTTCTTTAAAAAAAATTTATAACTTTTTAAAAAATAATTTATTTATTCGGCAGAGAGAGAGAGCACCAGAAAACACAAGTGGGGGAATGGCAGAGAGAGGGAAAAGCAGCCTCTCCCCTGACCGGGGAACCCAACGTGGAGCTTGATCCCAGGACCCTGGGATCACAGCCCAACCTGAAGGCAGATGCTTATCCGACTGAGCTACCCAGACACCCCAAATTTCTCTTTTTTTAAGCTTTATTTATTTGAGAGAGAGAGAGAACGGAGGGAGGGGCAAAGAGCGAGAGAGAGAATCCAAGCAGACCCCGCACTGAGCACAGAGCCGAGACCCAGGCCTGGATCTCTCCACCCTGAGATCATGACCTGAGCCGAAACCAAGAGTCAGACACTTAACCCGCTGCACCACTAGACACCCCTACTTAATGGAAATTCAAATTAGAAATTTAAAATTCTGAGCTAAAACCTTTTTCCTACCACTCTGCTTGATACAATCTATGATGTTTTTTATTTCAAGCACCACCAACTTTCCGGAGATACAAATGTGCTCGAAATATTTCCACTCTAGGTTCTAACTCGATGAAAAAGATCCCCAGGAGTGAATTTCTGTTGTTGGTGGTGTGGGATCCGTATTGGAAAACCCAAGCCTCACTTCCCGCTAACAGCCCTATTGCACGGACGTCTGTCACGTGCAAGAACGTTCCAGGAAAGAGCAGGGAAAGAGCGACGGTGGCATCGTGCCCACGAGTGAGTGCTCCCCCGTGTCCCTCTCTTTCTCTAGCAATCCTGTGTGAAAATGAGACTGCGAAGCCAAAGGACAGTAACAACATGATAGTACGAGTGACCTTAACAGCAAGTAAACCCTATTATTTGAATGGAGTAACGGATAGGACTGGACATTATCAGTCGCGCTGGGAGAGACAGAAGCACACTTCTTCGAGCGTCAGAGTAAAACCCTTTCCAGCATTGCATTTGTCTCAAGCAAGCAAAAAGGAGGTGATGCAGAGCAGTAAGAAGGGTGTCTTCCGTACCACTTTTGTCCAGAAGTCTTTCATCTCGGTGGATGGAATCTGACATAAAATTAATTCGCTTTATTAAACAGTTTCATCCCTCCTTTCTCTCCGGGTGGCTTCTATCTTGCATACAGTGTGTGCAGTCCTTGCCCCCTTGGTAATAAAGATCCTGCTTCCCGCCTTGAGGTATGAAGACCATCGTCTCTGTAAAACGTGGACGTGTATTTGATATGTGAACAGTGTGTGTTATTTCTTTGTCTCCTTCCTTGAGGACTATCCTGGCGTAACTCCACTGCACCTCGCTGAATGCTGGACCTGGACATTAAGGCATAAAGAACCACATAAGAAAATATTTTCCACCTGGTGCCCATCTACCAATTCCTGCTGTTCCTGGAAGAGAAGTCATTCAGGCACATGTATGGTACCAGAATCCCAAGGCAATGAAAAAAAGACCTTTTTGGCTCTATTAAAAATAATTTTATTCACCCTCCGCGAGGCAAACCTGGAAGGAGATTAAGAGATAAGTTGCCCCCATTTATCATCATACAATCAATACATTCACTCGACATTTCCCCTGACACTCTATTAAACCAGCCCCCTCTACTAGGAAGATAAAACTCTTTAAATAGAAAATAAGTAGACAGTGATGAACAGCAATATTATCCCTGCCTACAGTTTAAGTTTCCGGGACTTTGGTAAACTTTTGAATCCTCTCTGCTTGGGGCGTAAATCTCCCTGCTCTCTGGGGAAGAGCGTTCGAATGACTTGCTTTCTCGCTGGAGTTGCATATTAGAGGGCAGAAGAATGACTCCTGTACTTACAGAACGAGTAGCTGTGGCCCAGGATTGACATAAGTGTGGGTATTACGACCCTACTAACTAAGGGACCAGGTATATATATATACCCAGTTCTGCTCATCCAAATGGCCAACTATGGAAAGAGATTTATTATAAGGAATTGATTTGTGCAATTTTGGAGACTGGGAAGTCCCATGATGCCCATTTATAAGCTTGAGACCCAGGAAGACCAGTGGCATTGTTCCAGTCTGAGCCTCAAGGCCTGAGAACAGGAAAACTATTGGTATAAATTCTTGTCCAAGTGTGGAGGCCTGAGAACCAGGAGTGCCAGTGATGTAAGTCCCAGTCCAAGGGCAAGAGAAAACCAGCGTCTCGGCTCAGTAGTCAGGCAGGAAGCCAGTTCTCCCTTCCTCTGCCTTTTCTATTCAAGCCCTCAAAGGATTGGATGATGCCACCACCCACATTGGGAAGGCCAGTCTGCTTTGCTTAGTGCACTAATTCACATGCTAATCTTATCTGGAAACACCTTAATAGACATACCCAGAAATAGTGTTTAGCCAAATATCTGGGCATTCCATACTCTGGTCAAAGTGACACGTAATGTTAACCATCCCAGTTAGGAAACTAATATTTATTGACATCTCCCAAGGTGCCAGCCGGTGTTGTTTTGCTGTGTTTGTACATTAGCTATCCCACTGACCTGGAGGCTTCGGGAAGGTGTGGACCACGTCTCTCCGGCAAAGCTTTATATTCTCAGCACCCAGCGTAGTTCATACGCTCGCCGTGAATATTCGCCAAATGAGAAAATGAGTAGAAGGACCTCATCAAATCTTCAAAACAAGCCTGTCGCGTGGGCAAAGTAGAGCCTATCTTCATTTTCCAGGTGAAGAAATGGACTCAATGAGTTGAAGAACATTGTCATCGCGTTAGAACTTTGAAGAAGTGTTTTCTGGCTATCTAAGCATCTTTCCAAGTAATAAGAGTAAAGCAAGATTCTTACTGACTAATAAAAGACATCTTAAATACTAGAACAAGCCTGTGAAATCCAACATCCTGGCTCGTTCAATAAAACCCTCACCACTCAAACATAACACTCTGTGTCTCTCTGATTGGAGTGGGAGAATAGCTTTCCAGTTCCAAGCAAGAGACTCAAGACATTTTCTTTGTCAGTTTACCCAACACAATGACCCCAGATGTGAGGATTGTGTAAAACATCTTTCAAGAAGTTGACTGTGTCACGTGAACAGTGTTGTCTCTACTCCAACACTCTTTTTTTTTTTTTTTTTTTTTAGGATTTTATTTATTTATTTGAGATAGAGAGTGAGAGAACATGAGAGGAGAGAAGGTCAGAGGGAGAAACAGACTCACCGTGGAGCTGGGAGCCTGATGAGGGACTTGATCCCTGGACTCCGGGATCACGACCGGAGGCAAAGGCAGTCGCCCAACCAGCTGAGCCACCCAGGTGCCCCTACTCCAACACTCTTGAATGACATAGCAGCTGTTACTTATCCCATTTTACAGATGTGGAAAACAAGCTATGAACTACCAAAGTAATTTAAAGCCATGAGTCAATCCCAGTCTTTCCCCCAACATAATAACCTGCTAGTGTAACTTCCTAGAAGCCTCCACTGAGCCCACATGACTCCAGGACTATTTTGTTTGACTCGTACAATGTTACTACATTATGTAGATTAAACCCCAGGGATAGTCTATGCTAATCTTAATTGCTGACTTCTCTGAAAAATCTGGAAGATCTGGTAAAGCCAAGTAGACTTCCATGACCACACTGTCTTCCTTTTACAGCCTTTACTTTTTTTTTTTTTATTGTGGTAAAATATACATAATAGGGGTGTCTGGGTGGCTCAGTGACTTAAGCATCTGCCTGTGGCTCAGGTCATAACCCCAGGGTCCTGGGTTGGAGCCCCATGTCCGGCTAGTTGCTTAGCAGGGAGCCTGCTTCTCCCTCTCCCCGCTGCTCATGCTGTCTCTCACTCTCTTTCTCCCAAGTAAATAAAATCTTGTATATATATATATATGTGTGTGTGTGTGTGTGTGTGTATACACATGTGTGTATACATACATACACACGTATATATATATATATAAAACATGATTAACCATTATAATCTTTTTTAAGTGTACAATTCAGTGATTAAGAGTATTCACTATGTTGTGCAATCATCCCCTCTATCCATTTCCAGAACTTTTTCATCAACTCCCTAGGATTCCTTCCTCTCCTCTAACCCCTAGTAGCCTCTGTTATACCTTTCTGTCTCTATGACTTTTGCCTCCTCTAAGAACCTCATATAAGAGACACATATTGGGGCACCTGGGTGGCTCAGGGTCCTGGGATCGAGCCCCGAATCGGGCTCTCTGCTCAGCGGGGAGCCTGCTTCCCCCCTCTCTCTCTGCCTGCCTCTCTGCCTACTCGTGATCCCTGTCTGTCAAATAAATAAAGAAAAAAAAAAAGAGTCACACGTATTTATTCTTCTGTGTCTGGCTTATTTCCCTGAGCGTAACATTTTCAAAGTTCGTTTGTCTTGTAGGGTATCAGAATTTCATTTCTTTTTGAGACTGAAAAATATCCCATTGTATGTATATACCACATTCTGTTTATCCATTCATATGTTGAGAGACACTTGGGCTGTTTCCACCTTTTGGCTACTGGGAACAATACTGTTTGATGAGAATTTGGAGCAATGATGTACAATCGGTTTGAATCTCTGTTTTCAATTCTTTTGGTATGTACCTAAAAGTGAAATTGCTGATCATATGGTAATTCTATGTCATCCGGTGGATACAATGGGTAGAAATATTTAAAATTCTTGAATGGCTAAAAATGTCTTTATCCTATCTTCAAACGTCATTGGTAGTTTACCTGGGAAAAAAATTTTGGGTTGAGAAGCATTTCCCTTCCAGATACTTAGGCCCTGTTTTGTTTGCTCTAAGCTTTCAATTTTGCTTTGGAGAAGCCTGATGCTTTTGGGATTTTCAATTCATTATATGGGATCTGATTTTTCTTCTCTGTAAGGTTTTTGTTTTTTAAACTTAGAAAAAAAAGAGACTTTTTTTAGAATAGTTTGAGTTTTACTGCAAAGTGGAAGGAAAGGTACAGAGATTTCCTGCATATCCCTGTGCTAGCAGATGCATAGCCTCCTCATTAGGAACATCTCCCATCGGAGTGGCATATTTGTTACAACTGATGAACTTACATTGACGCATCGTATCACCCAAAGTCCATAGTTTACACAGAGTTCACTCCTGGTGTTGTAGGTTCTGTGGGTTCAGAAAAATGCATAGTCACACGTATCCATCATTGTGGTGTCATACGGAGCATTTTCACTGCACTGAAAATCCTCTATGCCCCACCGATTCATCCCTTTTTTCCCCTCCCCCATAACCCCTGACAACTACTGATCTTTTCACTGTCTCCTTAGTTTGGCCTTTTCCAGAGTGCCGTGTAGCTGGAATCACACAGCAGGTAACCTTTTCGATTGGCTTCTGTCGCTTAGTAATATGCATTTAGGGTTCCTCCCTGTCATTCCACGCCTCGACAGTTCATTTCTTTTCAACGCTGAATTATATTCCTCTGTTTAGATGTACCGCAGTTTACCTATTCACCTATGGGAGATACCGCGACTGTTTCCAAGCACTGGCAATTATGAATCAAACTGCTATAAAGATCTGTGTGCAGGTTTTTGTATGGATGTAAGTTTTCGGCTCCTTTGGGGAAATACCAAGGAGTGCGGCTGCTGAATCATATACTAAGAGTATGTTTCGTTTTGTTAGAAATTACCAAACTGTCTTCCGAAGTGGATGTATCATTTTGCATTCCCATCAACAATGAGAAAGAGTTCCTGTTGCTCCAAATTCTCATCAGCATTTGGTATCGTCAGTGAGCGCTCTGGATTTGGGCCATGATAATAGTACCTCACTGTGGTTTTACTCTCTGTAAGCTTTCAGAATCTTCTCATTACTTTGTCTTCTGAAATTTCATGATGCTCTATCTTGGCATGGGATGTTTTCTCACCTGTTGTTACTAGGCGCAGTGCCTGTTAACTCAGCCCCCTTTGAGCTGGGATGTTTTAGCTTTGGTGTTTTATGATGTCTCCCTCTTCATTCTCTGGAACTTTAATTATTTATCTGTTGAAACTCCTGAACTGATCTTCTTACTCTCTTACCTTTCCTCTCATATTTCCACCTCTCTGTCTTTTTCTCTTAATTTCGGAAAGATTTCCTCAACTCTGTCTTCAAACTCATCTACTGAATTTGCTTCCCAATGTCTAATTTCTAAGACCTATGGCTGTCTGTCCCTTTTGAAGGCCTCCCATTTTTTTGTGTGCATGTAATGTATATGTTCCTCTCTCTAAGCCTTTTCTTAGTTGTTTTCTTTCTACTTTCTGACTCTTTTTTAATTTTGCTTTCCTTTATTTGGCTTTACTTGCCTCATGCCCACACCCCAACCTGTGGTGCTTGTTTCGGTCTCTTTCATTTTGGGGAATTTCCTCCAAATGTCTGATTCCTTGGCTGTCTGTTCATATTTAAACTACGGCAATAGTAAGCTAGTTTTAAATACTACGTTCCAGAGAAGGTTGGTGCACCGAAAGCTTCATCTCAGGGTGATGAGGCTTCAAGCTGGCTTTGTCACTGATACGACCTATAAATGTTGGCATCTGTAGTTTTGTTTCTGTCTTTTTGTTTTGGGGGTTTTTTTGGTTTTGTTTTGTTTTTGCTGGGGCTGTTCAGTTTCTGCAAAGAAGAATCCTTTCCTGCCAGGTTGACTGTGGGGGGAAGAGAGATACAAGCTTGACTGTGGCCGTGCTAAACACTTAGGTAGGTGAAGGTTGCAAGCACCTGGACGATGGCATAGGCTTCAGCATACCACACAATTACTACGTTTCAGAGAATTGATAGGACTCTGGTTTTTTTTTCCCCTTTTCTCAATATAAAATCTTATTCAGAAAGGAAAATTTCAGAAGCTAAAATAACCCTACTGCATATTTTAGACAGGGGAACAGGTTGGCCTTTTGTCACAATGAAGCAAAATATTCCTGGGGGAAAAAAAAAAGTCTGCTTTTTCTGAAGTTTGCCAGTTTGGATGTTTGTCATGCCCCAGAAACTGCCGGTAACAGCCCAGCATGGTAAAGGGAATAAGAAAGTTTGGATCTGTCTGTGTATGTTGAAACTCTGAAGCTCAGCCAAGACATGAAGTCATTTTAGGGTCTAAGAAATGGAAGTAAAAGCTTAGAACATCACTAAGTTGTAACAGATGAACTGGATTCCAACCAAAAATACAGATATCTTAGAAGATTGTGTTCACACACAAATGGCTACACTATTGTACTGAGACAGTGGAGAAATGCAGTTGGAGCCTGAGGTTCGAGCTGCTGCTGCCAACCAAAATACATGTTCTAGAAAACAAAAGGAAGGGGTTTTTGAAGGGCAGCAAGAAAGCAGTTCTGTCTGATGTGAAAGTAAACACACCTGCAACCAAATAGTTATTCAGCAGTATAAAAACACGTCCTATACAATATCGTCCAAATCAAAAAGGAACTTGGATTTTGAGTTACATATCATAATGTAGCTGATAATGAGGGATGTGTTTTTATCAGAAGTTAGATAAACACTTTCTCTAAATTACCTAAGATTTTGGAAAAGTCCCCAAATTTTATGTGCTGTGCTTTAAAATTTAAAGACTGTGAGATTTAGTTTCTGGAGAGGGAAATTTGACCTGAGTACACTTAGGAGAAGCAGAATATTTGGAGGCTCATATTCTCTTTTGGGTGACTCCAAACTCCCATAGTTTTTATTTTTAAATTTTTAAAATGTATTTATTTATTTATTTATTTTAAGTAAGTTCTACATCTGCTGCGGGGCTTGAACTCACGATCTCAAGATCAAGAGTTGCATGCTTTACTGACTGACCCAGTCAAGCTCCCCAATCTCCAATATTTTTTAAAGATGAGATAATGCTCTATGCTGAGCCTTTTATTTGGAGGTGGTCCTAGTGGGCTGAACAGCGTTTGAACAAAGTCTTACTCTTTAAAGATTGATGGTGCCCACTTAACTTCTGGGTAACTGTTGGCACCAGGTTGGCATGTCATCTCCTTCTCTTCAGATCACTAAAAGACAGCTTCCCGATAGTTTATCTTCAGTTAATAATTAAAGATACACACACACATTTATATAGAGGTAGTGATAATAGCAACACATTGGAGGGGGCCTGGGTGGCTCAGTCATTAAGCGGCTGCCTTCAGCTCAGGTCGTGATCCCAGGGTCCTGGGATCCAGACCTGCCTCAGGTTCCTGGCTCAGTGGGAAGCCTGCTTCTCCTTCTCCCACTCCCCCTGCTTGTGTTCCCTCTCTCGTTTTCTCTCTGTCAAATTTTTTAAAAATCTTAAAAAAAGAAACACACACACACACACACACACACACACACACATATATCTGCTAGGGATTGGGAAGTGGGGATTCATTCAGAAAAAGAAAAAAGAAAAAAAGAAAAAGAAAATCTGCCAGAGTTTGACTTATTGTGTTTCTGTATTTATTGCCTAAATAGGTAGTAAGTTTAAATGACAGTAAAAGCATATAAAAATACCGGGAAGCAGGGCGCCTGGGTGGCTCAGTGGGTTAAGCCTCTGCCTTCGGCTCAGGTCATGATCTCAGGGTCCTGGGGTGGAGCCCCGCGTCGGGCTCTCTGCTCGGCATAGAGCCTGCTTCCCCCTCTCTCTCTGCCTACTTGTGATTTCTCTCTCTGTGTGTCAAATAAATAAAAGCTTAAAAAAAAAAAAAAGAAAAGAAAGAAAGAAATACTGGGAAGTAAAGTGGAAATCCAGTTGGCCCTGGCCACCGACCATTCATCCAACTCAAGTCCTGCCCCCCGGTTACCTCTATCTGACTATCCAGGGTTTTAACAAAATATTGGGCAAACAGCTAGATTTCTCCAGTTACCAGAAGGTTTGCTTTCAAAATACCTGGGCTTCATGTTTCATTTTTCTTCTGTATTGTTCAGTCCCAGGACTGCACCCAAGGAGGGAATCAACTTCTTTCCTGCGCTTTTTCTGTCCGTTTCTGTAATTTTCCACAAAGGATGAGGAAAACAAAAATTTCTCCTCCTATCCTTTTATCTCCTGGGAACTCCTGAAATATCTCTTCACCTACTTGAATTTCTCTTTTAAGTGGCAGAATAAGAGCCACAAAAGGAACCATTAACAACAAACAACAAAGAGTTTAATTAACAACCTTTTAGTTCACTTCAAAGGAGTGAACACTCCGTGGAAAAAAATAAAATGAAATACGCAGCTGGTAATATAAAGAGTCTTAAAAATGCTCATGTATTTTGACCCAACAATTGTATATCTGAAAATGTATTCTGAGGAATATTTGGAGATGTGTACAGAGATTCACACACAAGGAGTTAAAAATTGGAAACGAATTAAAGGCCCCAACTAGAGGATGTTTAAATAGAGTAATTCGTTCAGTGGAATACACACAATCCCTACAAATGCGGCTACTGAAGTGAATTTATAAATAATCATGGGCAAAAATGTGAAACTTAAAAAAAAAAAGCAAGTCACAAAGTATTATACGTAAAACGAAGTCCCGAAGTCCCGTTTTGGGGGCAGTAAATGGCTCTGGGCTTTGCCACTTAAAATCTGCATGATCATGGATAAGGTGCTTATTATCTCCAAGCCTCAGAGTAAATTATTTTACATTTATCAGTAAAATAATGAGAATAACAGCAAAAATCGCATAGTATCATTGCGAAGATCATTTCACATTTATGCATCTTGTTAACTATGATTAGTACCAATTTTTTATTAACATTAATGAGCTATTATTAGTATGTTAATATACTAACAAGCATTGCATGTTAAATAATATAAAATTGCATGTTCTTGGTGTCATTTCTGTGCTTATAATTTTGAAATGATACCCAACCATTTTTTTGTGTAGAGTGGCAGGAATATTTTGCCTGTGAAGCCATAACCCATTTTTTCTCTTTCTTCTTACTGGCTATATCTGTAAATTTTGAATTATTTGAGTCTGTCAATAAATCTTAGTGAAAAATCAGGCATTATAAAACCCTCCCGAAGAGAAGACTACAATAATAACTTGGAGTAAGTTAAACATTAATTTGTCCTTCCAAGAATAATAAACATACCTAGAAGGGACTTAAGAGTTCATAAATTTCCTTTAGTTCAAAACTTTTATTTTATCAAGAGATGAAGGAACAGAGGTTCAGTGCCATTGCTTAACCTTCTTCCCAAGTGCCACGGCTGGGGCTTGAACCTGGTTTGTTGACTCTGCATTCTCTGGGTGCAGGCATCCAGCAATGACATGTGATAAAGTATTCAATTCATGATAATTGGGTTGGATGATAAATCAGAAAATGGCTGAGCTTTTTAAGGTGAATAAAAATAACTTCTGGACAGCTAAAAATAAGCAACATTACTAAGCAAAATTTTTCATTCGTAGCTATTTTCTTTACCTGTGCAATTTAGAAGCATAATGATCCTGGAGGAGGCAGTACATCACACACACACAAAAATCAATCAACTAAAACTCACCATATGATGGTTCATTGTCCTTTGGATGTATTTTCCCCCCGGAGAAATGTCACCAATAAGAAGGCTCTTTATTGGAAAATTACACTTAAAAAAAAAAAATCTCTTCTAATCCTCTTAACAGATGTACACATGTCTCCTGCAAATTTAATATATACCTTTACAACCTAAACACTTTTTATGTCCTTTTGAGGGTTTTTTCTGCCTCAGCCTTTTATTTTTTTTACTTTAGTTTTAACAATTGTCTTTCAAATTGTCTGATCAGTGGGAGTTTTGTAATCTCTATTCATTTTCCTTCTGTGTTCTTTCTGAGAGTAATTCTTTTTCATACTTTGACTAATCTTGTTTTCTTGCTTATGCAAATGCATCACTAATTCTCCCCACTTTTGCTTTTTATATCTTTTGTATTGCCTCTTTCCATCCCTTAATTTCCAACATGACTCTCTATGTTTTTTCTAAATATCTGTCATTTCTCTACATCCGTAAATTATCACATCCCTTACAGATCTCTGAGTAATCACACAATTTTTCACCCATCAGTGCCAGGTGTTGGACTGGGTTACATTTTGAGTACTTCTCCCTATTAAAAGATTTAACTAGTCTCCGTCCATACTTCACTTACACTTTCTAGTACCACTTCCCTATAAGCAATCGAGGAAACCGTTTTATTTATTTACTTTTAAAGATTTTATTTGTTTATTTGAGAGAGACAGAGAACGTGAGTGAGTGGAGGCCCAGAGGGAGAGGGAGAAGCAGGCTCCCCGCTGAGCAGGGAGCTCCATGTGGGGCTCGATCCCAGAACCCTGGGATCACGACCTGAGCCGAAGGCAGACGCTTCACCGACTGAGCCACCCAGGCGCCCTGAAACCGTTTTATTCTATTAGGTAATTCTCCTCTCACAAGTTTCAAATTTATAAACTACCCTACCCCTGTACACCAAGACCCCACAGCAAGGCCCACATCCAAACACTGGATCTTTTAAAGAAGCAGAGGCGGCTACAAGAGGAAGGAACGGCTCGGAGATCTGTCCCGCAAGAGACTCGCTGCAAAATATCCTCCTTCACACTTTCCAAAACTCCCATCAGGTCCCCCAGGAAGATTAAGGGACATTAACTGCTGATGACTTGAAGTTCGAGCAAGCGTCCGACAGCTGCCTAACACCCGGCGGGGACATCAGGCCTGGAAACCGCTCCAGACGAGAAGAAGCCGTCCTTTGTCTTGCTTTTCCTCTTCCTTCTCTTCTCGTCCTTCTTTCCTCTGTCTCCTCCCCAGTCCCCTTGCACTTTGCCCTGCATTTCTCCCGGGGCTCAGAACTCAGGCTGCTTCTCGTAGCGTTAATGCAAAGGTAGAGTTTTAATAGTCAAACAGACTTCTGTGGGCCCCTCTTGGAACTTTAAAAAAAATATTTTATGTATTTATTTGACACGGAGAGAGAGCACAAGCAGAGGGAGTGGCAGAGGGAGAGGGAAAAGCAGGCTCCCCGCTGAGCGGGAGCACAGGAGGCGCTGGGTGGACCTGAGCCCAAGGCAGAGCCACCCAGGCGCCCCCCACTCTTGGGACTTAACCGCCAATTACCACTTCGCTTTTGTGGGAAGGGGTTGGCCAGTTACAAAACCAAACAAAGAAAGCGATTAGTGAATGAAAAGAAGGGAAACAATCGAATTTGTAAGTTGAAAACTCTTTGGTTTTTGTTTGTTTTTGAGCTTAGAGCTTGTATTCTATTTTCAAGTTTTTGCTTTTCCCAGCTAAATAGTTACCCTTTGCAGTTCTTCAAAATCATGGAAGTCTTTCAGGAAATGCTCTGGAATCTCACTTAAATCTGCTTCTTTGGGGTGCATCGCAGTTGTCTGATTTTACGTTGTCTTCCTGTATAGTTCTCTGTTGGTCAAAATCGGCCTGTTTGCTTACCTGTTTGATTACCACTTGTATCCCTCGCTGTGCCTCCAGCTGAGGGTCAGTCCTTGTCATGGCCTTCGGCCGGGCACACAAACCCAACCCCCTTGTTATACCAACACAAATACTTTTATGTCCACTTATTATCTCTTTAGTATTTTTAAGCGCCATTTCTGTCCTCTGCCACCACCTTACTTGTTTCCCTTACCATGTATTAATTTTTAAGATACTTTACTTTCTCTTCCAACCACTTCATTTTATGGAAGGGGCATACCTGCGAGAGGTCTTTTTCTCTTTGGTGGCTAAAGTTAGTATTTCTCTTTCTGGCGATTTTTATTTTTATTTTTAGAAGACTTTATTTTTAAGCAGTCTCCACACCCGGCATGGGGGGTCGAACCCACAACCCTGAGATCAAGAATCTCGTCCACTGACTGAGCCAGCCATCTTCCTGGGGACTCCTAAATGCCCCAACAGACTTCACTGTCTTCATCCTCTCTTCCTTTCTTATCTCTCACTTCGGCTCTTTGTGGGTAAGTCTCCCCCACAGCGACCTTTCTCCTTCTGTCGTCTTTAGGAAAACCCACATGAGCTCCTCATCCAGAGTTGGGTCCTTACTGGTGTCGAGACAGCACCAGAACTACGCGTGCTAAATATCTGATTGCCACTCGAAACACCGCAAAACTGCCTTTGCTTGTAAAGGGGCTCCGCCAGGATGCCTTACGCTGTCTGTAGAGTCAAGCCTGGACAAGAATGCTGCTAAAAGCTCCGGCAGGTGTCAACGTCTTTGCCCAAGTAGTTCACACCGCCCTCTTCAGCAGGATACGCGCGGTGACTTCGTCCATGGAGCTCATCAGTAATTTTGAGGGTTGCCTGAGCTTTTAGGCTGTAAAATGATAGCCTCCTGGGGCTCACAGGAGAATGGGAAAGGGTAAGGAGGAGGGAAGTATGCCATGTTTGTTGGTTTGTTTGTTTTTTAAATGCCAGGATGGAGAAAGGCAAGACTTCTGTTTTCCTGCATTCAGGGTGACTGCGTGCTGGTGCTGGAGACGGGAAAGTAGGGGGACTGTGGACATTCAGAATATGACACCCAAGACGGGCAAAGAAGTAGAGGCACGATTTTCTCTTCAGATCTCTTCTCTTGCAAGAAACTGTCATTTTCTCTCTTTGTCTTTGATTCTCAGGTGTAGTTTATAATGGCCTTCGCTTTCTGTTTAAATAACATGATGGCTCAATAGTGTATTACCAAAGATTATTGCCACTAAAGGCTTTGCCTTACTGTACACTCAAGTACAGTTTAATGATATCCCAGTACGATACTGTGTGCTGATATGCCTTAGTTATGGTTATTTTATTCCTAATTAGCACATTAATTTAGGCTTTTATATTTCACATGCACTTGTATTTCTTTTAAAAGTTCTTTTCCCTCTGTGTTCAAGGTAAATGAGGCATTACGGGTTTGCATTGTATTTACGAAGAACAGACCATGCACATTTCACACTCACTATGTATTGAGCACCTAGCAAATTGGCTGGCATATCTTTTAAAAAATATGTAACTTTATTGAGATATAGTTAATATACCACATATTCACTCATTTAAAGTGTGTGGTTCAATGGCTTTTCAAATTCTCACTGAGCTGTGCAACTATCACCATGATAAATTTTAGAATTTAGAATTTTCATCACCCCAAAAAGAAACCTGTATCTCTTAGCACTCACCTCCAAAACTCTCCCTGCAACCCATTTTCAGCCCCGGGCAACCACTAGTCAATTTCTGTCTCTATCAATGTGCCCATTTTGGACACTTCGTGTAAGTGGAGATGCACGTGGTCTTTTGTGACTGGTTTGTCTCTGTATAATGTTTCCAGGGCTCATCTGTATGTAGCATGTATCCATACATCAGCCCCTTTTATTGCCAAATTAAATTCCATTGTAAGTACCATATTTTATTTATCCATTCATCACGTGATGGACATTTGCATTGTTTCTACCTCCTGGCTATTGTGAATAATGCCTCTATGAACATTCATGTACATGCTTTTGTGTGGGTGTGTGTTTTTCTCTCTCTTGGGTCCGGACCGGGGAGTGGAATTGCTAGGTGTTATGATCACTGCGTGTTTAACCTTTGGGGAACTACCAGGTTGTTTTCCAAAGTGGCTGCATCATTTTACATTCCCACTAGCATTACAGGAGGCTTCAATTTCTCTGCACCCTCACCAGTACTTCCTATCTTTTTGATTATAGCCAATCTAGTGTGTGTGTAGTGGTATCGGATTGTGGTTTTGATTTGCATTTCCCTGATGGCGGGTGATACTGAATATCTTTTCAAATGCTTATTGGACATTTGTGTATCTTTGGAGAAATGTCTACTTAGATCCTTTGTGCCTGGCACGTTTCAAATGCTCCAGAAATGTTTCAAATAATTAGATTAATTATAAAATTAAATCACCATAGTAACCAAGCTAAGTAGATATTATTATCCCGGTTTTATAGACCAAGATTAGAAGGTGAAATGATTTACCCAAGGCTACATTGAGGGTCAGTTGTTTGTTTAAGCTTTTGGATCCTCTCTCTCTCTTAATAAGGACAAAATGCTTTCGGTGATGGCCTCACTGTATATTTATAAAGGATACGCCCGAGTGAGTATGTCCCTTGATAATGGGTACTTTGTATCTTGCCAACCAAGTCCCACAAAAGACTGCAAATCAGAATACTTGCACTTGACTTTGAATTAATCTATCAGTTCAGTACATTTCATTCTCGTAGAGTTAATTTGTTACCTTGTCTTCTATTCAGTTAGTTTTCAAGCCACATTTTAGGTGATTACACACTGACTGACTCAGCCAGTTTCTGAGATAAGATTAAGAAAGAACAGTTAAGGCTTGTTTTCCTTTACTTCTAACATTTGTAGGACGACCATTCTTAGAAATGTCAAAGGTCACTTAAAAAGATATTTTATTTTATGATCAAAGAGGAAGGGAACTGGCATTCATATCAGTCACTGCTTTTTTTTTTTTTTTAAGATTTTATTTATTTATTTGTGAGAGAGCGGATGTGAGAGAGCATGAGTGGGGGGGAGGGGCACAGGGAGAGGGAGAAACGTCCTCTCCACTGAGCAGAGAGCCCGATGCAGGGCTTCATCTCAGGACCCCAGGATCATGACCTGAGCTGAAGGCAGATGCTTAACTGACTGAGCCACTCAGGTGCCCCGGTCCTTCTTTTCAAACAAGGTGCCTTGTGGATTTCTAGTGTCTGGCTCTGTAAAGGCAAATAGAGTACGCTTTAATTCCTTTGGCAGACCCCATCTGCTGTCCCCAAACGCTGCTGAATTTTCTCCAGCTCGCCCCTTCACCCTCCTGTGTGCTGCCTCCTCTTCCTGCTCAGTTTCACCACGAAGGCCGGCTCTGCAGGTCCAGAATGGTGACGGGGTTTTCCGTGAGTGGCAGAGTTTGCTGCAGAAGTGCTGGGGCCAGTCAGCAGCCCTGTCTGTTCATCCCAGAGTGGCACCGTGACATGGTGAAGAGCGCGGCATGTTTTCTGCCCCACTGCCCGCTGGCAGAGGCTTCACGGTACAGATGTGGAACAGCCTTGGGAATCTGCCAACGTAAATGAACGGAAACACTCAGCATTTGCCCACATTGCACCACTGACCCGGGTGTTGAACTGAATCCAGCTCTGATTTTACGTCTTCTGGCCTTTCACTAAATATTAAATGACTGACGTAGAATTTTTATTGCATGTGCTAGGGTGCTCTGCACTGGCTATGGAGCAATGTTTTTTTGTTTTTTTTTTTTGTTTTTTTTTTTGTTTTTAACACATAATGTATTATTTTCTTCAGGGGTACAGGTCTGTGAATCATCAGACGTAAACACATTTCACAGCACTCACCATAGCACACACCCTCCCCAATGTCCATAACCCAACCACCCTTCCCCTACTCCCCAGCCCCCAGCCACCCTCAGTTTGTTTCCTGAGATTAAGAGTCTCTTATGGTTGTCTTCCTCCCAATCCCATCTTGTTTCATTTTTTCCCCTCCCTATCCCACATGCCCCTCCGCCCAGCCTCTCAGATTCCTTATATCAGAGAGATCATATAATAATTGCCTTTCTCCGATTGACTTATTTCGCTCAGCATAATATCCTCTAGTTCCATCCATGTTTCCTGCTTTGTTGAAGATGAGTTGACCATAGAGTTGAGGGTCTATTTCTGGGCTCTCTATTCTGTTCCATCGATTTATGTGTCTGTTTTTGTACTGGTACCACACTGTCTTGATGATGACAGCTTTGTAATAGAGCTTGAAGTCCAGAATTGTGATGCCACCAACTTTGGTTTTCTTTTCCAACATTCCTTTGGCTATTCGGGGTCTTTCCTGGTTCCATATAAATTTTAGGATTATTTGTACCATTTCTTTGAAAAAAAAATTGATGGTATTTTGGTAGGGATTGCATTGAATGTGTAGATTGCTTTAGGCAGCACAGACATTTTCACAATATTTGTTCTTCCAGTCCATGAGCATGGAATGTTTTTCCATGTCTTGGTGTCTTCCTCAATTTCTTTCATGAATACTTTATAGTTTTCTGAGTACAGATTCTTTGCCTCTTTGGTTAGGCTTATTCCTAGGTATGTTATGGTTTTGGGTACAATTATAAATGGGATCGATTTGTTAATTTCTCTTTCTTCTGTCTTGCTGTTGGTGTATAGAAATGCATTTGATTTCTGTGCATTGGTTTTATATCCTGACACTTTACTGAATTCCTGTATGAGTTCTAGCAGTTTTGGAGTGGAATCTTTTGGGTTTTTGACATAAAGTATCATATCATCTGCAAAGAATGAGAGTTTGACTTCTTCTTTGCTGATTCGCATGTATTTTATTTCTTTCTGTGGTCTGATTGCTGAGGCTAGGACTTCTAGTACTATGTTGAATAGCAGTGGTGATAGTGACAGTCCTGCCATGTTCCTGACCTTAGTGGAAAAGCTCTCAGTTTTTCCCCATTGAGAATCATATCCGCTGTGGGTTTTTCATAGATGGCTTTGATGATATTGAGGTATGTACCCTCTGTCCCTACACTGTGAAGAGTTTTGATCAAGAAAGGATGCTGTGGGGGCGCCTGGGTGGCTCAGTTGGTTAAGCAACTGCCTTCCGCTCAGGTCATGATCCTGGAGTCCCGGGATCTGGTCCCACATCAGGCTCCCTGCTTGGCAGGGAGTCTGCTTCTCCCACTGACCTCTCTCCTCTCATGCTTGCTCTCTCAAATAAATAAATAAAATCTTAAAAAAAGAGAGAGAGAGAAAGGATGCTGTGCTTTCTCAAATGCTTTTTCAGCATCTATTGAGAGATCATATGGTTCTTGTTCTTTCTTTTATTAATGTATAGCTTCACATTGATTGATTTGTGGATGTTGAACCAGCCTTGTAGCCCAGGAATAAATCCAACTTAGTCGTGGTGAATAATCATTTTAATGTACTGTTCAATCCTATTGCCTAGTATTTTGGTGAGAATTTTTGTATTCATCAAGGATATTGGTTTGTAATTCTCCTTTTTGATGGGGTCTTTGTCTGGTTTTGGGATCAAGGTAATGCTGGTCTCATAAAATGAGTTTGGAAGTTTTCCTTCCATTTCTATTTTTTGTAAGAGTTTCAGGAGAATAGGTATTAATTCTTCTTTAAATGTTTGGTAGAATTCCCCTGGAAACCATCTGTCCCTGGGCTCTTGTTGGGAGATTTTTGATGACTGCTTCAATCTCCTCAGTAGGTATGGGTCTGTTCAGGTTTTCTATCTTCCTGGTTCAGTTTTGGTAGTTTATATGTCTCTAGGAATGCATCCATTTCTTCCAGATTGTCAAATTTGCTGGTGTATAGTTGCTCATAATATGTTCTTATAATTGTTTGTATTTCTTTGGTGTTGGTTGTGATCTCCCCTCTATCATTCATGATTTTATTCATTTGGGTCTGTTCTCTTTTCTGTTTGATAAATCTGGCCAGGGGTTTATCAATCTTATTAATTTTTTTAAGGAACCAGCTCCTAGTTTTGTTGATTTGTTCTACTGTTCTTTGGGTTTCTAATTCATTGATTTCTGCTCTGATCTTTATTTCTCTTCTCCTGCTGGGTTTAGGGTTTCTTTGCTGTTCTTTCTCCAGCTCCTTTAGGTGTAGGCTTAGGTCGTGTACTTGAGACCTTTCTAGTTTCTTGAGAAAGGATTGTACTGCTGTATACTTTCCTCTCAGGACCGCCTTTGCTGTGTCCCACAGATTTTGAACAGTTGTGTTTTCATTTTCATTTGTTTCCAGGAATTTTTAAATTCTTCTTTAATTTCGTGGTTGATCTGTTAATTCTTTAGTAGGATCCTCTTTAGTTTCCATGTTTGAGTTCTTTCCAACTTTCTTCTTCGGATTGAGTTCAAGTTTCAAAGCACTGTAGTCTGATGCAGGGAATGATCCCAGTCTTTTGGTATCAGTTGAGACCTGATTTGTGACCCAGGATGTGATCTATTCTGGAGAATATTCCATGTACACCAAGAAGAATGTGTATTCTCTTGTTTTGCGATGGAATGTTTAAATGTATCTGTGATGTCCATCTGGTCCAGTGTGTCATTTAAGGCCTTTATTTCCTTGTTGATCTTTTGCATGGATAATCTGTCCATTTCAGTGAGGAGGGTGTTAAATTCCCCTACTATTATTGTATTATTGTGATGTGTTTCTTGATTTTGTTATTAATTGGTTTATATCATTGTTTGCTCCCATGTTAGAGGCATAGATTTTTAAAATTGTTAGATCTTCTTGTTGGGCAGACCCTTTAAGTATGATATAGTGTCCTTCCTCATCTCCTATGATAGTCTTTGGCTTCAAATCTGATTTATCTGATATAAGAATTGCCACCCCTGCTTTCTTTTGATATCCATTAGCATGGTAAAACACTTTCCACCCCCTCATTTTAAATCTGGAGGAGTCTTTGCAACTAAGATGAGTTTCTTGCAAACAGCATATTGATGCTTTTTTTTTTTTTTTTAATTCCAACCTGATACCCTGTGTGTTTTGATTGGGGCATTTAGCCCATTTACATTCAGGGTAGCTATTGAAAGATATGAATTTAGTGCCATTGTATTGCCTGTAGGGTGACTGTTACTGCATCCTGTCTCGTTCCTTTCTGATCTACTACTTTTAGGCTCTCTCTTTGCTTAGAGAACCCCTTTCAATATTTCCTGTAGAGCTGGTTTGGTGTTTGCAAATTCTTTTTCTTTTTTTAAAGTTTTTATTTATTTAAATAAAGAGAGATAAATAAAACAGAGAGAGAGAGATCACAAGTAGGCAGAGAGGCAGGCAGAGAGAGAGGGGGAAGCAGGCTCCCCACTAAGCAGAGAGTCCAATGTGTGGCTGGATCCCGGGACCCTGAGATCAGGACCTGAGCCGAAGCCAGAAGCCTAACCCACTAAGCTACCCAGGCATCCCTGCAAATTCTTTTAGTGTTTGCTTGTTCTGGAAGCTTTTTAACTCTCCATTTTCAATGACAGCCTAGCTGGATATAGTATTCTTGGATTCATGTTTTTCTCGTTTAGTGCTCTGAATATATCATGCCAGTCCTTTCTGGTCTGCCAGGTCTCTGTGGATAGGTCTGGTGCCAATCTTATATTTCTACCATTTTATGTTACAGGCTTCTTGTCCCAAGCTTCTTTCAGGATTTTCTCTTTGTCACTGAGACTTGTAAGTTTTACTATTAGATGACAGGGTGTGGACCTATCTTTATTGATTTTGAGGGGAGTTCTCTGTGCCTCTTGGATTTTGATGCTTGTTCACGTCACCAAATTAGGGAAGTTCTCTGCTATAATTGGTTCCATGATACCTTCTGCCCCTCTCTCTCTTTCTTCTTCTTCTGGGATCCCAATTATTCTAATATTGTTTTGTCTTATGGTATCACTTATCTATAGAATTCTCCCCTCATGGTCCAGTAGTTGTTTGTCTCTCTCTTGCTCAGTTTCTTAATTCTCCATCATTTCATCTTCTGTATCACTGAGTCTCTCTTCTGCTTCATTTATCCTAGCAGTAAGAGCCTCCATTTTTTATTGTACTTCATTAATAGCATTTTTTACTTCAACTTGGTTAGATTTTAGTTCTTTTATTTCTTCAGAAAGGGATTTTATTTCTCCAGAAAGGGATTCTCTAGTATCTTCTGTGCTTTTTTTGAGCCCAGCTAGCATCTTTGTAATTGTCATTGTGAACTCTAGTTCTGACATATTACTAATGTCCATATTGATTAGGTCCCTAGCCATTGGTACTGCCTCTTTTCTTTTTTTTGAGGTGAGTTTTTCTGCCCTGTCCTTTTATCCAGATAAGAATAGATGAATGTGGGTGCCTGGGTGGCTCAGTTGATTAAGCGACTGCCTTCAGCTCAGGTCATGATCCCAAAGTCCCGGGATTGAGTCTCACATTGGGCTCCCAGCTCTGTGGGGAGTCTGCTTCTCCCTCTGACCTTCTCCCCTCTCATGCTCTCTCACTCTCTCTCTCTCTCAAATGAATAAATAAAATATTTTAAAAAAAAGAATAGATGAATGAGAGAACAAAATTTTAAAAGGGTAGCAACGACCCCAGGAAAATATACACTAATCAAATCAGAAAAGACCCAAAACCAGGGGGAGAAGAAAGGGGGGAAAAAAGAAAAATTTTATATGTGTGTGTATGTGTGTATATATATATATATATACACACACACATACACACACACATATATATATATACACACACACACATATATATATGCAGCGACATGTATATATATATATACACACACATATAAAATATATGAGCGTGCGCGCGAGCACACACACAGATACACACACACACACACACACAAATTTGGATGTATTTTGGTGTGTTAGAAGAAACTACTTCCCAAAAGTTTAATGAAAGAAAAACATATATATATACAAAAATAAGGGTAAACACAATGAAGGAATGGAATATGAGTGTAAAGATGAAAATTAGAAAAGATTCTAAAAAAGGAATTGATAAGATAAGTTGATTGGGAAAAAAAGACGAAAGAATGTGGTTCAGGCTAGAGACTGGAACAAAGCCTTGTGCTAGATTTAGGGTATATTTTGATCTATTAGAAGAAACTGTATTCCAAAATTTTAAAGAATAAAAACCTATATGTATACAAAAATAAGGTTAAATACAATGAAGGTGTAAAATATGAATGTAACAATAAAAGTTAGAAAAGATTTTTTAAAAGGTATTGGTGAGATAAGATTGTTTAAAAAGTTAAAATAGGAAAGAGGAAAAATTTTTAAAAATAGACTAAGAAAAAAATAAAGTTTAAAATATTTAACTTTGAAAGACTAAAGGATCATGGGAAAAGAGCCATGAATTCTATGTGTTGCTTTCCCCATCTCTGGTCTTATGCAGTTCTCACTGATCCCTGAGCTGGGTCTTGGCGGGATATTCATGCTGATCTCCTGGGGGAGGTGCCTGTTGCGGACACTCAAGTGTCCTTGCCGGAGGCGGAATGGCACCGCCCGTGCCAGGGGCGGGGCTAAGTCATCTGCTCGGGTTCGCGCTGGGAGCTTTTGTTCCCTGAGCGCTTTCCGTAGAGCTTGGAGGAGAATAAAAATGGCGGCCGCCGGTCTCCAGCAGGAGCCGAGAGTTCCGGTCCCCACTCCTCAGCGGGGACCTCGGAGCAAAGCCGCCGTCCCTCCCGGCTCCCCGGTCTCCGCCGCGCTCCGAGCTCCCCGGCCTGGGACCGCGCGTCTCCGTCTCCGGCGCGGCCCGTCTGGAGTCCGCAAACCCGCAGCTTCCCGCCGCGCAGTCCCGCCCGCTCCTCCCGGAGAAGGACGGTGAGTGTCCCCGGGGCCGCCGCCTGCGGGGTCCCTGCGCGGACAGCCGTGGCCCGGCCGCGCCTCGGCCCCGGGGGAAGGGGACCCCGAGCTGAGAGCCCGTCCTCGGCCCGTCTCTGCCGCCGGCGTCCCCGCTCCGGTCCCCGCGCTCCGCCGCCCTCGGACCCCCCCCCCCCCACCCCGTCCTTCTGGGACCCCCGGGACCTGGGACCGCGCTGTCCCCGCCAGGCCCCGCCCCCGCCCCTGCAGCGACGTCCCCCCGCGGAGCGCCGCCTCCACGGCCGGATTCTGGGCTCCGGCTCCGCCGCCGGCCGGGAGCGCCCCTCCCCCGCGGCCCGTCCTCCCGCGTGGGGCGGGTCCCGCCTTCCGGACCGAGGTCGCTGCTCCGCTCCCGGCGCCGCGGCTCTTGTTCTCCTCGGTCCCCGGCGGGGTCTGTCGGGGGTCGGGACGGCTGGGTGACCGCGTGGCCGGTCTCCTGGCCCCGGATGACATTTCCGTCTCCTGCTCCTCCCCCGTCGTGCCCCTCCCTCTTCTGCAGCGCCGTGTTCTTTTCATAGACCTGAGGTGTCTTATTAGAGCTTTTGGTTTCTCCCAGATGCATGAAAACTGCTTTCGTCAAAGTACAACAGCTTCATGCTGGGCCAAGCAGCAGGAAAGCAATTTAGTGTGAGCGCACAGAGGACACTCAGGGTGGTGGCTTTCTGCCGGCCGTCGTTACGGTGTCACGGGCAGGGCTCCGTGGTCGGTGTTGGACGGTTTCTCAGCTCCTGAGAGCCAGAATCCTGTGAGCTCTACCATCACGAAACTGGCCGAGAACTGGCTAGGAGCTCAGCGGTCACCTCATCTGGCCTCTTACCTAAAGAAAGCTGTCTTCCTCGTGACCCCATGAGATGGCCACTCAGTACCCACTGAAATGCTTCTGGTGACGGGGAGCTCCCTCCTTACCAGTAGAAAGCCGTGTTTCACTGCTCGAAACTTGTGGTTCTTAGAATGTTCTTCCTTATACCGTGATTTTCAGATGTTCCCTGACTTTCCTTTCAACAGAAGTCTTTCATTCTGACAATAGTATTGTCAGATAAACCAATTCATACAGAGGACAAACCATTAAACCTCCCACTTTGAAATGTCCGCTGGGAGGTGGCACGGTAGATTCCCAAAAGCTAATCCCAAACCAGCACGAACCGATTACTCCATCCGCCCCTTCAGATCTCCGGAAACTAGAGGTGCTGAATGTACACATCAGTCTTGGCACTTGTTATGGAACGTGTCGTGTGTTCTAGATTCTCAGTCTAGACAAAGTCTTAGACTGAAGTTTTTATAAGTTATGTCAGAATTACTAGTAATATAATTTTTGTTACAGACTAGAAACTCAATAGAAACCATTGAAAATTGGCCTTAAAATGCCTAGTTCATCGTCATTTTGGCTAATTAGCCTTGCTTTGTTCTTTGCTAATATTTGGGTATACTTTTACTTATTACAGAAATTTTATCTTGGGGGGCGCCTGGGTGGCTCAGTCAGTTAGGCATCTGCCCTCACCTTAGGTCAAGATCCAGGGGGCCTGTGGGATTGAGCCCTGTGTTGGGCTCCCTGCTCAGTGGAGAATCTGCTTCTCCCTTTTTTTCTCCCTCTGCCTCTCCTCCTGCTCATTCCCCGCCCCCCCATCTCTCAAATAAATAAATAAATAAAATCTTCTTAAAAATATTCTTCTCCTTCTGCTCCTTCCCATTCTCTCTCTAAAAAAAATCTTTTCCAAACTAGCTATTTTTTGTTACATTACTGTGTCTGTTTTCCCTTTAAATTTGAGGGTGTCATTTAAAGTTTTGGGGTCACTCATATGAGAGGGGCTTTGGGAATCACAGGCTGCAATGTGCAGGGGGACTTTTGGGATGGGCTGCTCACCCACCTCGCTTTGCCACAGAGACATCCTCTCCGGTTTAACATTTGTCCTGGCAAAAATGACCCAATTTTTACACTTAATTATGTGGTCTCCCTCCTTAAAGTTCATTTAGTTCAATACTCTCCCCTAGATGAGACTCGGAGGCCAGACAAACTGCGTGACTTTCAGAAGACATCCCAAGCCGGGCATGGGCCTGTGGCCACCGTTCCTTCCTGCAGAAGCGACAGCAGTCCTGTCACCGGATCAGGCTCCCACTTCCCAAATGAGCCTCCCGTTTCTGGGGTACAGCTTGGGAGGCTCTAGCGGGCCGATTAGAGTGCTCCTGCCGGTTATAAAGGTGGTCCTAGCAGCGATCCTGGGATGTGCGGGAAGGGCCCCACCTACCTACCCTGGGTGTTCCTGACCTCCTCCAGTCTTCCTTTCCAATGAAAACATCTCACTTTACAAACATTGATCACCATTTGAATCACCCCCAAGTTCTCTGCATTTTTATTTCCTCAGGTAACTCACATCAAAAAATGCATTCTTCTAAAGGTGTGCCCCGCTCTTTTTGTACGTAGGAATTAAAAAGAGAACTGGCCGGGGCGCCTGACTGGCTGCGTTGGTAGAGCATGTGACTCTTGGTCCTGGGACTGTGAGTTTGAACCCTGCACTGGGTATAGAGAGGACTTAAAAAAAGAGAAGATAAGAGAAAGGAAGGGAAGGGAAAGGAAGAGGAAAGGAAAAAGAGAATTGGCTAATGCCATTAGGGCAGAGAGATGAAGGACAGTGGCCAGAACGCAAGGCATGAACGACAAATCACGTTTAATCTTTGAGAGAACGTATTAAAGGCGAGTAGGTCGCTGGTTCCAGTGTCATTAATAAGGCAGAAGGTCTCATTTAATTGAGCAAATTTTAGCCTTCGGAGCAAACGCCTAAAAAGAAATCACTTCTCTTTGCTGATAGTTTCTTCCTCTTCGCCCTGACTTGGATGACTAGCGAGGGTTTGACCTTTGTTGTGATACTGACACTTCCAGGCGCAAACACGGGACCCAGCAGCAGTGGTGGTTCTCGTAGGGAACAGGGGAGCAGGAAACTTCCTTCAACACATCCTTCCTCTGGTTTCTCCCAGCGGCTTGAGGCTTTTTCCCAAAGCTGTAGGGAGGCTGTGTTAGTGGAGATGAACCCGGGAAGCAGTGAGGGAGTTCTCAGTCTGCTCCTAAGAGCTCTAACTGGGACCCGAATTGTCCTCCCATACCGCAGGCATTGCTTACAGACTGGAAAGGGTGTTGTGCGCATTTCACAGGCCTCTTTATTTGTCGAAAATCCATTCAAATACAGATTTGTGTATATTTAGAAGGCTTGGTTGTTTAAATGATCACTGAGGATTAAGACTTCTGGAACCTCCAGGTCCCTGCTGGGTTACTAACTTACGGGCTGTTGTGAGGGCAAATTTTTTCAGCTGCCCAAGCTTCCACTGCCAGTGGAAATAAGCACAGAATTGGCTTCTTTTCCAGGGTCTAATTAGAATCAAACTTTCCAACTGGTGGCAGAATAAATACCAAGTAACATGTGGCTTTGTGCAAGCCATTTTCTCTGTCTGCAAAGCCTTCCCATCACCTGCCATCCGTCAGGATCAAGCCCTTGATCTCCCTGGATGGAAGTTATCAGTGCCTCTCCCGAAAGCCCACAGCCCCTGGTCTCTACCACCTAAGGTTTTCAGCCTTACAGGCTGTGTACCTTGTTTCTTAGCTAGAAAGAAAATTCTTTGAAAGAAGACTTTTTTACACATCTACATGTCTCTCAGAAAACAGTGCTCTGCTTAGCATATAGTAGGTGCTGACATATTTTAGACATATGTCTCAAATAAAAAGATGGTTACTAGAAAATGCTTACTTACAGGGGTGCCTGCGTGGCTCAGTGGGTTAAGCCTCTGCCTTCGGCTCAGGTCATGATCTCAGGGTCCTGGGATCGAGCCCCGCATTGGGCTCTCCGCTCAGCGGGGAGCCTGCTTCCTCCTCTCCCCTCCCTGCCTACTGCTCTGCCTACTTGTGATCTCTCTCTCTGTCAAGTAAATAAAATCTTAAAAAAAAAATTCTTGACTATAAGAGAGGTAAACATTCTTTATTTCCTCTGAAGTTATTTTTCTCTTTAAATCTATGTCGTTCTGCAATGAGCTAAACGAGAATTCAAAGGAACTTTCTCTCAGGTGCCCTTCCAGGCCTGGATGCTGGGGGTTGTCCTAGGAAAACTAGAAATAGTCCAGTTACTTGAGGTCACTTGGACAGCTCCTCATCCCCTCTCCCCACAGAAAACATAGCGAACGCATAGTTACCTGCTTGTTTGTTCTTCTCTTGACGGACTGTGGTTGGACCAGTATAACTCGGACACATTACGATCTGGAAGATATTCTCAGACCCTCTGGAGCAGTGAGCAGGAAAAGACAGTGTTACACACATTCTCATCTTTTGCATGATGCTTTTTACCTGTTCCTTCTTGTTTTATTCTCTTGTCAGTCTTTTAGGTAAGACTAGCGTTTTTACCCTAATTAGACAATTACCCATCATGACGCACTAATTTGTTAACCTATGTTCACAAATCATTTAATTACTACTGCCGGCTTTGATGTGCTGTTATTATTCAGGTATGGGAGTAAATAATTCGACAGCCAACAGGAAGAAACTCATTATGTTCTGGGAGGTATTGTTGTTGTTTTCAGTGTTTTAAAAATACTTTAATCAAAACTTAAAAAAAAACCCACTTTAATCAAAACTTTTAAGAAATCTGACATAGTGCTTATAATCTTAGTAAATAAGCTGAGTATTCACTGCTTTAATATAAACAATCATTCGGGGCCTGAATACTAGCTCCCGAATTTCCCGATGAATAGATTCCTTGGAAAAAAAAAAAAAAGGAAGTAAACTTTTTTTTTTTCCCCCCTTCATGACAGTTCACAATCTCCCGTGATGGTGTAATTTATAAAATGCAGCTTCTAATATTGATTTGTGAGGCACTTTGATGGCCGGAGATAAAAGAAGCAATTTCCTTCCTATTTGGGGCTGATGTATACCGTTGCTCAAACTTGCTTGATCTTCGAGCGCTGTTAATTCTGTCCGGTAAGCACCTTAGCTCCCCGCCACATCCCGGGAGCTATAGGCACTTCTGGGTTCTCTCCTGCCTCTCTGATGAACAGAAAAACGGGCCTGCCAGGTGCAAACTCCCATTTTGCTACCGCTTCTGCTGAAAGTGTGCATCCAGAATCGATAATATTGTTATGCATTTATGTGCAAACATCACAATTCCTCGAAGCAATTAAGTTCTTACCTTCTCCGCACTCCTCCAGTAATAGCATATCCTAAGGAAGGGGCATGCCTGTCGTATTATTAGGAGGTAGCTGTGCGAGCCTTGTCATAACATCATTGACCGTAGTGTTGCCGTTTCTCAGATAGCATCCTCATGCTCAGACTTATTTATCTCCCTGTGAATTTCTCTGGGGCTGAGCCTGTGCCCTCGACCTCGTGGCATCTCTGTACTGCCCCAGAAAGTACCTGGTACACAGGAAGTTTGGGCTGTCAACGCAATGTTTGTGGTCGGGTGCGGTAAAAGGGATTCAGTGAGTAAAGTAAGCTTTCTCCTAGTAATCCAAGGTGTGGATGAAATTGTTCCTTATGTTTGTTCCTGTTACGCTCAAATACCTTCTTCCTAAGCTTTTCCTGAGACCTTTAGGTTGGGACCGTGTCTTTCTTTGGAGTAGAAACTCACTTTCCAACGACAGAAAACCACACCAAGTGGAGGGTAATCCAAGGCGTAGAAATGCAGACCTTCCCTGCGTCCCTTCTGTTAGGATTAGGGAAAGCTGATCCAGTGGTATTTTGCTTTCTTTTATCCCCCCTTGGTCTGCAGCCCACACTTACCTTCTGACGGCTCCCATCTTCATGTCTCCCAGGACAGCAGGGAAAACTAGACTGGGCACGGAGAGTTGTAAAGGTGTCTTCTAACTCCTGAAAGTCTTGACGGGAAGACTCTAACACCCTGTCTGTGTCCCACGGCATAGGTGTGACCTCTTTATGACAACAGCAGGGTAACGATGCTGTGATTCCTCCAGATGAAAGCGGAGAGACCAGGCTGCTTTCCAAACATGATGCTGGGGCAGCCTGGAGGCATGGGGTGGGGTGTGTGTGCTGCTCATCTCACTAGTGAGCTGCTGGTTTTTCTAGAAAGTCTAAAAACCTTCTCTGTTGGGAATAACTGACCCCTTGGAGTTGTAGTTGAAAACATCTTTTTTTTTTTTTTAAGATTTTATTTATTTATTTGAGAGAGAGTGAGAGAGAAAGAGAGCATAAGTTGGGTGAGGGGCAGAGGGAGAAGCAGACTCCCCACTGAACAGGGAGCCTGACATGGGGCTCGATCGTGGGACTCCCAGATCATGACCTGAACTGAAGGCAGACAAGCTTAATCGACTGAGCCACCCAGGTCCCCCAGAAACATCTTTAAATGATGCTTTTGTTAGTTCATGAGCCATACCTTACAGTCAAGGGACACCATCCTTCCTGATTTGGTCATCTCACTGGGGCTTTTTAAGTGGAAGGCCAGATGCACATGTCCTTGTGACGGCCTCATCAGAGAAGCCCAACAACCCACTCTGGCCCCTTCTGTGTCCCCTTCTTCCCCACCAGCTCTTCCTCCCAGGATGCTAATTTGAGGGCAGTTAGTAGTTTGGAAATATTTGACCAGTCTCTTCTAGTAAGAGAATGCTGGAGCAATGGGGAACAGCTCTTACCGGCCCCTGAATAAAATTAAAATGATTGCTTCAGCTAATAAGATCTGGTAGTTCTCTCTTTTTCAGTAAAAGACAAATACCTAACCAACTTCAGGAATAAAGACTAAGTATTAATAACTGTAGGCACAAAATTATTCTGGGTGTTATGAGGTGATGAACATTCACGATTCTTCATTCTCATTTATTTATTTAAATAATGGGGTTTTGACAATCTCCTGATTGTCATTTTCAATGTCATAAGCTGATTTGTAGTTAGGTCTTACCTTGGAAAGTGCTTATGTTTGGAAACTTTTCATAGATTAACTGAATTAGCTAGAGAATTTGCTAAATCTCTTGGTCTCAACTCAGCTGAAAAATGTGCTTGTCACTGAAGAATTTCACTCTGATCTACTAATTTGTCTGACAGTGTCGGCAGGGAGAGTGACTAGTGGAAGAGGGACTGAGATTGAGTCCACATATCTGAACGCTTAGAAAGCCATGATGGTTGGAAGGCAGATCCCCCACCCCTCTGCCCTTCTGGCGTTGTGACTCAGTGTCTTCCTTTGGGTTCTACCAAAAGCAGAGCCTTAGACCAGGACTTCAGAACTTAGAATTTGTTGGAGAGGTGATCCCAGCAGCACAGTGGTGGGGTCTGGAGAAAGGAGGCAGGGAAGGAAGGAAAAGCCAATAAAAGGTATGTTAGTGAGAGGGTTATCACTCTGGGGAACTGGCCTTGACCCCAGCGGGACTTGAGAGGCTGCAGGACACATGCTTCAGGATTCTTCCACCAACAGGTGAGGAAGGTGGGTTAGTTACCCACCCTGTTCCTCATTGACTGGAGGCTGCTCCTAGAAGCATTAACTCCCTGACACTTCTGGCCTGCGTTGGGGGAGCACACAACATGCATCTGTGACCACAGAAAGCCATCAGGCAGAAAATCACAGAGGCATGGAGCTGGTCATAGAAACTGCAGATAAAGGAAAATATATGGGCAGGGCACCAACAACATCTATCACCAGGATCTCGGGAGGTGGGGCTTGGGAATCTGCACTTTTAACTGCAGGTGATTCTGATCTTCCTAAGATTTGAGAACCACATATCTAAAATGCAATCTGGTCACGGTCTACTCCCTTGGGAGAATCCAAAGCCCTTGGTATGGCATGAAGAGTCTTGCAGGGTCAGGTCCTACCTCTATGGGTACATCTCCTACTCCACACTTTTCCTCCCCACACTCTGGATCCAGCCATCAGATTCCTTGAAACCTGAAACCCACCATACTCCTGCCTTGTACTCAGCACATTTCAGCTGGAAGTAACAGAAAACTTAACCAACAATGGTAAAACAAATAAGGATTTATTTTTCTAACACAGCAAGAAGTCTGGAGATGGGCTGCTGTTGACATTGGTTCCCTGGCTCAATAAAGTCAAGGCAGAAAGTCTGATTGTTTTAGATTTGCCTTCACGGTCCCAAGTGGCTGCTGCAACTACAGGTATCACGTTTGTATTCGAGTCAGGAAAGTGCACCAACTCGGCAGAAGCTTTCCCAGAAGAACCAGCAGAGTTGTTCTCTTAATGCTTCATTGGCCACAACTGTGCCCCATGGCTACCCTGAGCAGCAAAGAGGTAAGTAGGTGTCTTAGCTGTTCTAGGCTCTGCAGAGGAGGCAGATAGGGATTGGAAAGCTGGGAATGGGATTAGGTTAGTTTTTTCTCATTCTATTTGCCCAAGGAGTACCTACCTAACTTTCAAGATTCATATCTCCCCTAATAATTTTGAAAATTGTCAAACTTTCAGAGAAGTTGGAAGTGCTCTATAGTGTACACCTGCTTACCCACTACCTAGATTCTACAGTTGTTATTTTTCTGTGTTTGCTTTAACACATCTCTGTTTATCTGTGCATTCCTTTATCCGTCCATTTAATTCAGCTTATTTTCTGGATACAATTCAAACTAAGTTGCAGATATCAGTATACCTCCCCCCAAATACTTAATCATGTATGTCATTTATGTCACGTTCAATAATTGTTTAGAGTTGGTTTGGTGATGAAATTTACAAGTAATGAAACGCACAAATCTTATGTTTCCTGTGCGACGAGTTTAGACAAATGCATATATCTGTATAGCCAAATCCCTGTCAAGATATAGAATATTACCAACACCACAGGAAATTCTATCATGTCCCTTCCTAGTCAAGGGAAGGGACCACCATCCCCACAAAGGTAACCACTGTTCTTTTTTTCCATAGCAGATTAGTTTTGCTTGTTCTAGAACCATACAGTGGGAGTCAAAGTCAAGTCTTTTTGTGTAAAACTTGGGACACTTTCAGATCCTTAAGAATTGACTCCTTTGAATATCTGTAGTGCATGCACAGACTTCCAAAATAGTAACTCACATGTTTACCTATTTATTTTTCCCTTATAGTATGTGATTCCTTTAAGGGCAAAGATCCTTTCTATTAATCTTTGTATTCTTAGCACAGCTCCTGCAGATATTTAAGAAACGTCTGTTGAATAAGTTGATGAGGGAATAGATTAAAGTTACTGGGTTGTAGTAGGTCAGTAGCAAATTTTAGTTCATTTCCCTTCCTTTTGTGGAGCCCGTATCCCATTTCATTAGAGTTAGCTGTGTGGGCAGCTGTTTCCTGCTAGTTTTGCCCTGCTTAGACATGGTTGTGCCTTAGACAGGTTTGTCGCCAGTGTTTGGTCCAGTACCTGGCACATCGTGTACATTGCTTTGAAGGTATGAATGAGCACCAAGACTGTTCATTGTAAGGCTGTGTTTCTGATGATTCTCCTCAGTGGGTCCTTTCTCTTAGCAAGGGGATCCAAAATACTTTGGTGAGAATGGGAAGATGCTTCATTTTCCGTGTATCACAGCTGCACAGTTGTTGGTCTGGACTATGTGGAGCAGGCAGAGTGGGTCTTTGCCAAGCCTCGACCATGAAGCCCTCTCCCTTGGTCCCTTTACTTGCGGGCTAGGACCTCTGTGCTCATAATGCATGCCAGAGTGCTAACTGATCGCTAAGATGGCGCTGGTAAGGGCTCCCGGGGTGGTCTGCACTTGAAGTGGGGGATCTGGACCTCTCATACTCTGTGGGAGGGACTTGCCTTGCTATGCTTCCAGGCAATCTGTATTTTTCTTTCCCTTCCATGTACTTTTTCTGGATTGTCCATTATGTGGGTGGGGTACTATTCCCCATTGGCTCAGACTACCAGGTCCCACTTGTTGGAGCTTCATTCATTCACATGTTCTTCACTTCTTGGAGAAATAAATCCCAAAGTCAGATGCCTCTCAGGGAGGAGAACTCTTTCCAAAAGGAGACTATGCATTTGAGGCACCATCTTGGGCCTTTCACCACTGTGTGTGTGTAAGGGTAAGTAGCCATTTCTTGGCTACTCCTTTAAGACTGGTTCTCCTCTCGGGGCACCTGGGTGACTAGGTCAGTGTCCACCTCTTGTTTTTGGCTCAGGTCCTGATTTCACGGGTTGTGGGATTGAGCCCCGTGTTATGCTCCCTGCTCAGTGGGCGTCTGCTTGGATATTCTCTCCCTCTGCTCCTTCCCCTCCTCTCTCTCTCAAATAGATAAATAAATCTTGAAGAAGAAGAAGAAGAAGAAGAAGAAGAAGAAGAAGAAGAAGAAGAAAGGGGAGGAGGAGAGGGAGTGGGGTTGGGGGAGGGGTAGAAGAAGAAGAAGAAAAGATTGGTTCTCCTCTCTCCAAGCACCATGCCTCCTCCTGTCCATCTTCTTTTTACCACCCCCTTTGGAGCCAAGGTCCCAGATTAGATTAGTAGGGCCTGATCTTGTCCTTTACACCAGTGGGGATACAACATTAGCTCACTGACAGAACGGGTCCTGCAGAAAGAAACAATCCTGTAGCCTGGGATACTGACCTGAACGTCAGATCTGAGTCCTCACCTTGGCTTTGCCATTGACTCTCTGTGTTACTTTGGGCAACTCATTTCCGTGCTTGGAGCCTCCGTTTCCCCATCTAGCTAATGTCCTAGATTCCACCTAAAATCACTGCCAGGTCTGGAACGACAGGAGTCAGGTTCCATTTGAAATGTCAAATTTAGGTTCCACGTGAAAAAGACCTCAGCTGGCAGATCAATAAGGATCCCAAAGAAGTCATTTTTCACCTGCGATGTTCTTCATTCATCATTATCTGCCCTAATCATCTCGTCTCTAGTGCCGGCCGGGGGCCGACAGGTCTGTCCAGCCGCACGGAGCCCTTGCTCTCCTGGATGGGCAGCCAACACGGGAGGAGGCCAGCTCGGGTTGGCCCTGCACAGAGCAAGATGGAAGTATTAATCAATGCAGAAGCGGCTGCTGGCAGGAGATGAGAAGCTTTTGTCCAGGTTCGTTGAGTGAGCAGAGCGGCTGTGGACTGAGGCTGTATGTTAAGAAAGGTGCAGAGCATGAAAGCATTTGTCTGAGGGCAGCTGCCGCAGCGTGCTCTAGGCAGGGACATGGTGACTGAAACACCTTGTCCGTCCTAATGAAGCATGGAGCACCATGTGTTTTGCGTTAACGCGGAAGGCTAGCTAATGGATTAACTTGGACAGCCTGTCTTCTCGAAGTGAAGGAAGGGTGACTCTAAGGGAGAGCCAGAGTGCTGGCCAGCTTCAGAGGGAAGCCAAGGAGGGCAGCAACGCCGAAGGCTTCGCAAAGCTTCCTGGAATGCCCTTTCCCCAGACCGGAGCTCCAGCGCGGAGCTGCTCTCCCTGTACACACCATCCAACCCTTTCCAGACTCTGGTTTCGCAATTAGAAGAGGTATTTTGGATGCGTGTCACACCCCGCTTCTGCTAACAGCACTTCTATCCTGTCTATTGCATGAAGTGACTTCGTAAGGACCTATTTCAAAAGCTGGAGTGCAAAGGGAAAAGTGATTCTCAAAGCGAAATGCGGTGTAAGAAAGAATTAAAAGAGGAAGTCAAGCGTTCATCTTTATCAGAGCATCTCAACCATTTCTTTGCTACACATTGTTATTAAGCACAAATGTACCTAGCGCTTTGCGGAATCCTGATAGATAAACGTTTAGGTGATTAAAAAGGGATAAGTCCAGGGGCATTTATGCTTTCCACAAAAGGACTC